>NC_066884.1:2681038-2923538 GCF_022985175.1 Labeo rohita
CTTTAACCTAAATTAAAATGAAACTAAAAGCATAAAAATAGCATTACTTGAAATTAAAACAAATTTGAAATAAAGTAAAAAAAATATATATATATATTATATGTATGTATGTATGTATTTATTTATTTCACACATATATGAAAACAAAACTTCAACTTTAATAATTTTATTACTAGTTGCCCAGGTAACTTTCCCCATGATCAAGTACTTGACGAACTAAAATAACTAAAATTAAAAGTGAAATACAAATGAATAAAAACTATATAGTCATTAAAAATTAAAAAAAAAAAAAAAAAAAGAAAAAACAAATGAACTAAAAACAAATATATTATAATAATATATATATATATATATATATATATATATATATATATATATATATATATGTGTGTATATGTGTGTGTATATATAAATGTGTGTGTGTGTGTGTGTGTGTGTGTGTAAATAATTATATATTTATTATACATTTATTTTAAAACACATAATACAACTATTTATTACACATTTATTTTAAAAAACTAGTACAACTTTAACTCAAATTAAATTTAACAACAACAACAACAACAACAACCTATAATAGTATCTCACCGATACTAAAATAACACTGGTAGTAAATGAATCGTCACTTACGCCATGATGCCGGACAGGTGAAACAGCTCGGCCGACAGGTAAGCCATGTAGCTGTAGACGAAGACGAACAGAGGCTCGATGACACGCGTGTGCGAGGTGAACCGCGACGTGAAGGCTGCCAAGATGCCATAGATGGCACCTACCACAATACCGCCCAACGACACCACCAGAAAACACACGACACCCAGAAACACATCCGTCACATTGACTGTACCCACACTGCTGTACTCCTCAAAGAGATGATAGAGCACCTACAGAGAACAACAACAAGAAGTGTGCATCAGAAATGAACACAATCCATTGCATTAGAGCCACAAGCAGCTTTTTATTAATATTAAAAATATCTTAAATATTATATATTTTTTTAATTAGTTAAACAATTTGATTTGACTTTATTGCAAGATTTAATGCTTAAAGTAAGAATCCAGATTCAGTAATAATCCACATTCAGATTAGCGGAGGAGGACTTCACTGAACGCCTGAGATCATGTTTGACTTCTTTTATTGATCACTTCTAAGTGTAATTTGTTTCAGTGACCAATCGACACAGAAGCTCACTGAAAGTATGAGGTTAAGCAGATGAGGAAAAGCAGTTGAGGTAATGGAAACGAGACGTCTCTTCACAAGACTCAATCACCTGATAAACTGAGCTGCGAGAGTGAACAAGTGTGCAGTGAATTCTCACAGAGAGAAAAAGACTGGAACAATCCCATAGATTATACTGAGACTAGCAGCTGATCGATAGAGATTTACAACAGCCAAGACAGGACCCAATAAATGACATCGCTCCAATGTCAACTATGAAATGATAACATCATTTAATTCAAAATAAAATATAAATTAAACTAATTAAAATACGATTACATATTACCTTCATAATCTTCAAAGTAATTATATTTTAAATATTATAAACTATATTTCATTTCTGTAGACAAACAAATACACTTGTTTTTAAGTACTCTTATCAATCTATCATAAATAAATGAACTCTGATAAATTAATAATAAATATAAGTAATATTTTATTATTATTATTATTATTATTATTATTATATATAAATAATGTATATATATATATATATATATATATATATATGTGTGTGTGTGTGTGTGTGTGTGTGTGTGTGTGTTTTTATTTATTTATTAGAATAACTACAAGTAAAGGTGAAAAAATAAAAATAAAAACTAGTCATAATAATAATAATAATAATAATAATTAATTATTATTATTATTATTATTATTACAAAAACATGCCAAAAGTAAAACTATAACTTAAAATAGCATTACTTGAAATAAAATAAACTTTAAATCAAGTAAAATAAAATATATAAACAATAACTAAAACAAAAAGTGAAATGAAAATTAATAAAAACTACGTAAAAAAAAACCCATACTAAAAAAAACACAATAAAAAAACAAAAAAAAAACTAAAGCCATGAAAATATTAACATTATTGAAAATTAAATGAAACTTAAATGAAACTTAAAGTAAAATAAAATATAAAAACAAAACTTAAACTTTATTAATTTCAGCTAGTTGACTGTATCCTAACTTATTTCTCTCTGTATGTCTGTATTTTTTTTTCCTTTTTAATATATACAGTATATAGCTTACACACACACACGCACATAGAATGAAATAAAAAAAAAAAAAAAAAAATGAACTGGAATAAACAAATTTTTTATATGCAAATATATTATTTATTCTTATTTCTCTCACTATATATACATATATAAATAAAATGACAAAATTAAATTAAATTAATTACAATTAATAAAAAATACACATTTAGTGAAACATTATTTTAACTTATTTCTCCCTTTCCCTCTCTGTCTTTTTTTTATTGCATATATATATATATATATATATATATATATATATATATATATATATATACATATACACACATTTTTTTTTTTTGTTTTTTTACTTTCTTATATTTTTATACATTTATATATTAAATTACATTAACACATATAATTCCACTTAATTCCAGATTTTTTGTAATCTCAGTGTACTCACCACAGTGACGGCATCATTAAGCAAAGACTCTCCAAACACTAGGATGTGGAGCAGCTCGTTAATGTGGATCTCCTCAAACACAGCCAGCACGGCCACAGGGTCTACGGCTGAGATGATGGAGCCGAACAGCAGGCAGGACAGGAGGTCCACGTTCCCTAGGTCATGGCCCTCGAGCTGGCAAACCCCATACAGCAGACCACCAACGAAGAAAGCATTCCAGAGCGTTCCCACCACTGCAAACATGAGAATCGTCCCCAGGTTCTCAGTGAAGGGCCGTATGGGCAGGAAGTAGCCGGCGTCGAGGATGATGGGAGGCAGCAGGTAGAGGAAGAAGATGTCGGACTTCAGCACTGGAGGGTCCTCGCCTACCAGCTTCATGAGACCGCCGATCAGCAGGCCCACAACGATCAGCAGACAGCTCTCCGGCACAATGGAGGACACGCGAGGGATCAGGTGGAACCCTGGAAGAGGAAAGAGAAACATGAAAGGATAAACAAAAACACCAAAATCAAAATTTTCTAAATTGTAATCAAAAGGTATGCTTCAGCCGAAATTCCAAAATTAATATAATATAATATAATATAATATAATATAATATAATATAATATAATATAATATAATATAATATAATATAATAATACAGTTGATCCTATTTTTCTGATTGTTGATGTAGCAAAATAAAAAAAAAATAAATAAATAATAATAATAATAATAATAATAATAATAATATTATTATTATTATTATTATTGTAATACAACAAAACATACAATAAAAATATGAAAGAAAAAAAAAAAAAAAAAAAAAAAAAAAAAAAAAAAAAAAGAGACAAACGCTATGTTCAGTAAATATAAAAAAAATTTAATATAGCAACAGTTTATCCTAATTATTCTGAAAGGTGACATAGAAAAACAAAACAAAACAAGACAAAATATAAAATAAAATAAAGTTAACTGGTGTAAGCAAAAGACAAACACTTCATGTTTAATAAATATAAAAAAAATATTTAACACATAGCAGATACATAAAAATTAAATAAAACACACTATGTACATTAAATGAAAAAAATAAATATAACAGTATGTCTGATCCTAATTTTTCTGCATGCTGACATAGCAGATTAAATAAAAAACTGGTGGAAGCAAAAGACAAGCACTTAATATTTAGTAAATATTAAAAACAATATAACAACACACTGCAGATAAATAAAAATAAAAAAAAAAAAAAAAGTTAACTGATAGAAGCAAAAGACAAACACTATGTTCAGTAAATATAAAAAAAATATAACTAGGTTGATCCTAATTTTTCTGCATGTTGGCATAAAATAAAATAAAATAAAATAAAATAAAATAAAATAAAATAAAATAAAATAAAATAAAATAAAATAAAAAAAGTTAACCGGTGGAAGCAAAAGACAAAAACTATGTTCAATAAATCTGAAGATTAATGCAATTTATAGTCTATGTTTGTGGTCTGGCTTTGTTCATAAATTAAAATAGATACAAATTTGGTGCCTGTCAGGTAAATTAGATTTTCAGACAACTTTCAATAGTTCATTTATGACAATGACTAAATGCACTGCTCATGCAGTGTAGAATTGCAGCAGAAATGATGTCAGTGTGATCCTGCTGTTGCAACTGCAGATGCTCTGGTGACATGTGAAACAGGTGTGAACAGAAAGTTGCAGATTGATGTCAAAAGTGTCAAAGCTTCAAGACATGGTCAAATCAACAGTGCGTAGTTGTAAAAGTTGTGAAATGTCACAGTTTAGTCCTAATGCCAGTTAAACTGCTTACCTGAGAGCTGAAACCTTTAAACAAATTATTGACTTCCATTCTATAATCTCTAGTTCATCATAAGCTTTGTAAGGCTATTATCACTAAAGCTTTTCTTAACTAAAGCAGGTTATTGCAGGCGGCTGCAGGTATTTAGTTACGCAGCTCTTTGGGAGCTGAATGTTTTCTGGAGACAAACACGAGCTGAACTCATGGAAAGTCACACAGCATACCAGGGTAAGAACAAGATGCACGAGGAGTTTAATCGGCTCAATCAATGACCGGTCAATTGGTGGTCAAACATATGACAAATAGGAAATCTTTCTATGGAAGAGTGATGAATCTGTGGTTCACTTAAAGACTGATGTCATCTTCATTTCAGCCGAAGTATATTGTTACAAATATCTACATTCACATATCTGTGTGACACGACAACAGTCAGCAGAAAACAGGCCCTGGAGACAAGCTCAATTAAAACCTCTGAAAGGCCCTAGCAGGGAGTAATGGATCTATAATGGCTCCGGTCTTCAGCTTCTCCAGCTGAACTCAGAGGTCAACATTTAGCTGGTTAACAATGTACAGTAGCTACAACATAAATGAAGGAAACAAGCCTGTTTCTCCACTGACAAACACTCAAAAGCAGCCTAGTGATTTCACAATTTTTTATGCAACCAGTATAACGGCTTTGTATTTGTCTACACACACATGCATTAGAAGGACGTCATTTTGAAGTGTTTTTTTTTTTTCAGTTTGTTGTTAAGTGTCTTATTAAAAATTGTTAAAAAATGGTTTTGTTACATTCTGCATATTAACATTTAAAAAAACCCAAAGCATAAAATAAATAAATAAAATAAATAAATAATTTAAAAAAATAACATTGGCTGAGTTTCACTGGATTATTAACAAATAGAATAAAAAATAAATAAATAAGCTAAAATAAAATAAAGGTTTTGTTTATCAAAAATAACATATAATAAGCAAATTCATTATAACAATAGTTATAATGAATTTATAACTATTTTAAAGTCAAAATCACAACATAATACAATAAACAAATAAATAAATAAATACTTTAACTGGTCCATCAAAAAAAATAAAACATAAAAATAAACTAAAATAAAATAAATCTTTGGTTTAGTATCACTTGTTTATCAAAAATACAACACATTAAGTAAAATAAATTAATTATTGAAATAAAAAGTATATAGCTTCTGTTTGGTTCACTGCATTGTCAAAATTAAAACATAATATAATAAACAAATAAATAAATCACTTCAGTTTACTTTAACTGGATCATCAAAAAATTGAAAAAAATAAAATAAAAATAAAATTTTTTATCAAAAATAAAATAAAATGTACATTGTCTGCTGTTAATTCACTGCATTGTCAAAATCACAACATGATATAATAAACAAATAAATCAGTTTACATTAACTGGATCATCAAAACAAAATGACAAAATAAAAATAAAATTTTAAATAAAAAAAATTAAACATTAAAGTAAAATAAAATAAAAAAAGTATAATAAATTAATTAATAAAATAAGTATATAGCTTTTGTAATTCACTGCAATGTCAAAATTACAACTTAATATAATAAACAAATAAATAAATCACTTCAGGTTTACTTTAACTGGATAAATAAAATAAAATAAAATAAAATACAATAAAATAAAATAAAAACAACCTTACCTTAGTTTCACTGGTTTATCAAAAATAAAATATAATAAACTAAAATAAAAACATAACTAATTAAACAAATAAATTAAAAAAAAAGTTTTTCCCCCCAGTTTCACTTATCAAAAATAAAATGTAATAAACAACTAAAACGAACAAACAAATAAATAAATAAATAAATAAATTCAGTTTAGTTTCCCCAATCATCAATAAAATTAAAATAAAATAAAAGAATAAAGTAAAATAAAACATGACTTAGTTTCACTTAAAAAATAAAATATAATAAATAAATGAAATAAATAATTACACAATGAATAAATAATTTCTGCTTGTTTTACTGCATTATCAAAATTACTACAACAACACATGAATAAATAAATAAACAAATAAACAACTTTAGTTTCAATTGATCATTAAAAATTAAACTAAATAAAAACTAAGCACCTTATTTTAACTGACCGCATGCATTATCAAAATGCCACATGGTTATTTAATATATCAACAATTTTTAGTAGACATGGAAAAAAAATATCTATATTGTGATATGGTTGCTGTGATAAGGTATTACTCACACCCTGATAAGATTGTTCACATATGGCCCATCCCTAGAGCGCTATTATATAAAAATACACAAAGGAGTGACAGCAACCAGGCAAAACAGCAGAGCTCAGCTATTATGAGCAGATTTGACCTTCACGTTGGCACCGTGCCCATCGTGAGGCCCCTCTGAACGGCCAACAATGAGCCCCCACGAGGGGCTGTGAATTATTCAAAGCCCAGGGTGGCACACGTCTTCCGCTGGCACGTGTGGAGACACGAGAAAACAGCGTGAAGCCCGATAGTGCGAACATGTTACCTGCGTTCAGTGCGCCAACACACACTGAGTACATCCAATTAAAAGCGCTCGTTAGCACATAACAAATGTCAACATCTCACCGCTACACAAATGAAGCCTTCATACAAGGTGCAATCTAAATAACTCATTGACTTCACATTTTCTCGCTTTTTCCGCATCTTTACGCCTTAAAGTGCCATGGGGACAGTTAGCTGGAGTTGAAAAAAAGAATGAACGCTTTACTAGCAATATACAGTATCTTTTTCCCAGCAGTCTACGTTTAATCAAGGTTTCTTGCACCAAAACAGCCACTGCAACCTTGGTATTAATTAAAAGACTGTTCTGTAATTTTAAGACTTCTATATGCAAATGGAGTCTGCAAAAATTTACCATGTAGCGCATCAAAATCTGCACACAAAATGCTCCTATTAACAGGGTTTGTACAGATACTGTAAAATGAAATTCCAGGACTTTCAAGAATCATTTAAGCACTACTTTTTTGATTTTCAAGATTCTTTAATTTTATCACTTATCAAACAGTGTCTTCTCTTTCAAATTAAAACCACAGGTTTTTTTTTTTTTTTGCATTTACTTTCCTTTTCTTTGTTTCATTTTTATACTGTTTAATTAAAAAAAAAAAAAATGATTTGAGAACCCGCTCTAAATCGAATGATTCGCAAACCTATTTCAAAGTTCCAATCTGAATCTAATGATTCACAATACGTGGTCCAAAGTCCCTGTTTAAATCAAATTACCTGCGATCTGTGCTCCAAAGTTCTAATCTAAATCAAATGATTCGCGAAGCCACTCCGAAGTCCCGATCTGAATCAAATGATTACCGATACATGATCTGAAGTCCCAATCTGAACCAAATGATTTGCGAACCCGCTCTGAAGTTCTAAATCAAATGATTCACAATACGCGGTCCAAAGTGCCAAACTGACTCAAATGATTCATGATTCACACTCCAAAGTTACAATCTAAAACAAACAAATGATTTGCGAACCCGCTCCGAGGTTCTGATCTGAATCAAATGATTCGTGAGTGATCCGTGTTCCCGAAGTTCTGATCTAAATTGAATGATTTACGACACGCTCTTCAAAGTGGCAATCTGAATCAAATGATTTGCAAACCTGCACTGAGATCTTGATCTGAATCAAATGATTCATGATGAATGCTTCAAAGTCCTGATCTAAATCAAATGATTCGCGAACCCGCAACGTGGTCTCGATCTGAATCAAATGATTTGTGATCCGCGTTCTGAAGTTGCAATCTAAATCAAATGATTCGCGAACCCGCTCCGAAGTCCCGATCTGAATCAAATGATTCGCGATACGTGATCGGAAGCAAATGATTCCCGCAACGTGATCCACCTGGAGTGCTTCGAAACCATCATTTTGGAACCCAATGATTTGGAGTTTTGAAAAACTCAGTTCCAACCATTACTACATGCTTTTCAAAATTGTTACAAGCAATGTTGAAATTCAAAAATAATCAGCCCTTTTAATTTGATCAGTTTTAATTTAATAGCGAATCGCTTAAAAAGAAAGGTCCAAGTCACAAGTCTAAATTAACTGGAGCGATTTTAAAAGACTCACTCAGTCAATGATTCAGTTCATCCGTTTTTCTTATCGCATCTTCAGCCATGTTTACTCCACATTGTCAGTACTACTATTGGCTTAGCTCGCGAGTTTTATGTTTTATTTATTTATTTATTTTTTTACGTTTTTTTAAACTACTTTTATTGAAATGAAAATAAGTGAAAATATATATATATTTTTTTTTTTTATTGCCTGAAAAGATAAAGATATATAAAAAAAATTAAACACTTGTTTCATAGATACATTGTCTTTTAATAATTCAAGCACTTTTTAAGTACCTCTTCAGGAATATTGCTATTTATAAGGGTTTTCCAGGCCTTAAATTTAAAAAAAAAGAGTCACATTTAAGCACCTTGTATGAACCCTGTTTTAAATAAACAACTAGTTTTAGACAATCTTTAACATTCTCTGCATTGCTCTGCAAGATCAGCCCTCACAGCAGACGTTTATGCCCATACACTCAAATGGCTCTTGAGGGAATCTGACAGAATGCATGACAAAACTTGAACAAAAATCCTCACAGGTTTACTGCTCTACTAAATCACAGCAGCTGCTAGAAGGATTTCAGCAGTGAACCGACAATCACAGAGACTGAACAAGAACAAATCGAGACAGACTGAGTGTGTGTTCTTGGCGCTAAATTCACACCAAATCACTGAGCATCACATTCAGATGCCAAATCTTTTATACTCAAATACAATGACACAGTTTACAGTTTTAATAAAGATACGCCTTTGTTAACTAAAACAAACTTACAACTTTTTTACAACTTACAACTGTTTTGTAATCGAAACTACAAGCATGTGGGTAATGTGCTATACAAACAAAGTTGGACTCAAGTATCTCTATCAGTTGGCACAAATCCAAATCATGCATTACATTGCTTTATAGTTGCTTCGGTTGCAGCATGTAAAAAAAAAAAAAAAAAAAAAACGACTTACACTACCAGTCAAAAGCTTTTCAACAGTAAGATTTTTAATGTTTTTTCTTCTGCTCACCAAGCCTGCACTTTTTTTGATCCAAAGTACAGCAAAGCAGTAATTTTGAAATATTTTTACTACATTTTTACACTGTTCTTCTGAACTTTCTATTCAAAGACATTTGAAAACAAAATTCTACGCAGCAGTTTTTAACATAGTAAAAATAATAATAATAATAATAATAATAATAATAATAATAATAATAATAACAATAATAATAATACATGATTTTTTTGAGCAGCAAATCAGAATATTAGAATGATTTCTGAAGAATCATGTGACTGGAGTGATGATGCTAAAAATCCAGCTTTAAAAAAAAACAGGAATAAATTACATTGTAAAATATATTAAAATAGAAAGCCGTTGTTTTAAATAGTAAAAATATTTCAGAATATTACTGTTTTTGCTGTATTTTGGATCAAACATGCAAAAGCAGAAGAGATTTAAAAAACATTAAAAATTCAAAATCTTATTGTTCAAAATCTGACATCATTTCTTATTGAACATTTTATAAATCTAATTTTATTTTAAAAAAATATTTTAAAATGACATTAAAATAAAATATTATAAATAACTAAAATAAACAAAAGATAAAAAATAAATCACTTCTCCTTCAGCTTCACAGCATCATTAAAATTACATTAAAATAAAATAAAATACAATAAAATAAAATAATGATTGGATGATTGTGAACGATTTGTTCATTTTGCATCTGTCACATGTCAATGCATTTCTGTTCCCTCATAATTTATCTTTGTCTGCAATATAATAATTTACTGCTATAATACATAATAAAAAGACTAGATACGAGTTCACAGAGTTTTACTGTCTCTGCATGCACCCATTAAATAACAGTAAAAGCAGGGACCAAAAAAAAAAAAAAAAAAAAAAAAAAAAAGAACCACACACACACACACACACACACACACACGAATGACATGATGCATTCAAGGTGTCTTCATTAAAGGAGAAGTCCACTTCCAGAAAACAATTTACAAATAATTTACTAATCCCCTTGTCATCCAAGGTGTTCATGTCTTTCTGTCTTCAGTCATACTTTGTCCATATAATGGACTTCATTGGTGCCCCCATTTTGAACTTCCAAAATGTAGTTTAAATGCAGCTTCAAAGGCTCTAAATGATCCCAGCCAAGGAAGAAGGGTCTTATCTAGCGTAACGATAGGCAAATGTTTTTTTTTTTTTTTCGGAAAAATAAAAATTTGTACACTTTAAGCACAAAAGCTTGTGTAGCACAGGCTCTGGCATGCGCGTTCACGACGCTACGAATTAGTGATGGGTCGTTTTTGAACGATTCGTTCATTTTGAACGAATCTTTAACGTGACTCGGGAAGAACGAGTTGTCTCGGGGGAGTGATTCATTCAGTCTCGCATGCGCAACATCCTATTAGGTTCTGTACTAAAATTATTTCACCTGTTTCGAGTCTTTGGGTTTTTTAAGTCATTCGTTCATCTTATGGGGCTGTCACGTGATGAACAAATGACTGAAACCCGAAGACTCCAGAGACGAACTAATCAATTCTTTTTCCGGCTCACACTGCATTGGTTAAGCTTATGGAGCTGTCACGTGATGAACAAATGACTCAAACCCAAAAACTTGTCAGATAAGAGGTGAGGTGAGCTAATCATAGACTAAAGACCCAGGTAAACAATGAATTAATCTTTTCTGTTTCTTATAGCATTATAGTTTTGTCTTGTTTGTAGTGTGATTAATGTTTGTGTAAGCAGTAGATGTGTTAGGGAAATTAATGAAATGACTTGAAAAAAAGATTCGTTCATTTTGCTGAAAGAGACTCAAAGGTCCGAGTCGGTAAAATGATCCGAACCTCCCATCACTACTACGAATCACGTCTAAGTTCATCGTCTGTGTACTCCGGCTTAAAAAGGTAGAATATGGTGAAAAACTTCATCTTATTTCTCCTACAACTTCAGAATCGTCAGACATCGTTGTACCATTTTGTTTACAAACAGTGTTTGACTTACTTGCACTTTGTGCATTCGCTTCGTAAACACTCGGTCTGTAGTTCCGCCTACATTCTGCGTGACCTTTCGACGTGCTTCAATAGTACGTAGTGTCATGAATGCGCATCCCAGAGCCAGTGCTACACAAGCTTTTGTAAGTAAAATGTATACAAATTTTTTTTCTGAAGAAAAAAAAAAAAAAATGGCCGATCGTTTCGCTAAGTAAGACCCTTCTTCCTCAGCTGGGATCGTTCAGAGCCCTTTGAAGCTGCATTTAAACTACATTTTGGAAGTTCAAAATCAGGGCACCAATGAAGTCCATTATATGGAGAACAATCCTGAAATGCTTTCCTCAAAAACCATCATTTCTTTACAACTGAAGACAGAAAGACATACTCTCTTTTAAGTATGACTGTTTTAAATGAAAGTGTTATTTCTGAATTGTTCATCACATCTAAAATGAGAGGTCAAGTAGAGCAGATATCAAATGTTTCGAAACTTGCTAAACCTGTGAGACTCAAAGCAAAGGACTGGGAAACGTGATCCAGCACAAGACAATACAGACTAAACAAGTGTAATGTCTGGTTCATACTGACAGCATGCTAAAATTACAACACATTATGCCTGTAAAACAATGAAAAGGAACGTTGTGCCAGATCAGATCTGTTTTCATGCATGAATTATGTCAGATCTTTTTGAGATTCTTGCACAGCTAACTTGAAACAGATCTGCAAACTGAAAGTCATCAAGCCCACAAGCAACATTTTTACGCATCATGCTTGTCATGATGACTGTTTACATCAGAAAGCAGGTTCTCCACCATTCAGTTTAACAACACTCGATCTAATATGCAAAAGGTAAGGAGGGAAAAAATATTATGTAAAATTCAGAATGTAACAACTTCAAATGTAGAATGCAACAAATTATAGACATACACATCATTTAGAATGCAACAATTTAGAATTTCTGCAAAAACACTTTAGAACACAGCGATGCACAAAAACAAACTGGTAGCAGTGTTTGCATTCACGTACATCTGTGGAACTTTCTAGACTCAAATACATCTTTTGCATGCTAATCTACTGTACTAAGCATTACAGTGCTACTGTGCATTTAAATGTGTAATTTCATAAGCATTTCCATGCCACTTACAAAAGCCCTTTGGGAAACATTAGACTGCAATAAATTGCCGGCGTTAGAGTGAACGCTTCTGACAGCCCATAATTACAAGCAGCAAAGTCATCATGACTGCCTCTGCAAACCAGCAGCGATGGACACGTACAGAATGTTAATTACACCTCGTGGTGGTACAAAAGTGTCACCTGGAAAAATTCTTCTGTATCATGTATCACAGACCGCAGTATCAGCAAACAGGACTGCTTTTTTACTTGAAAGAGTGACAAAAAGAAAAAGACATCAATGTTTCTAAAGAAAGGCTTTAAGAAGGGTGTTGTTTGCTCAGACCAGTAAAACGGCATCGACAGGCTATTCTTCACTGCTGTAAAAGTGTGTTAGGTGTGCAGGTCTGCCTCACTTTAGCCTGACAGTGAAGCATTAGAGGTTTTGTGTTTGGTTTCTGCTGAAATCCCAAAGATTTTCTTACCACGGTTAATGATTTGCATGACACTAAACCTCGTAACCAAGGTAAAAACACACTCGAGGTTGTGTGCCTCAGAAATTAAAACAACACTGCTCAATAAATAAATAAATACATGTATTTAAGTGAGTCATGAAGCACTGCATATCTTTACAACTTTGCAGTTCTACTTAAAGTTATGGACCCGTTAGAGTGTTATTAATCACATTAAAGGAAAATAATGTACTCACAAGATGTTCATGTCTTTCTTTCTTCAGTCGTGAAGAAATTATGTTTTTTGAGGATAACATTTTAGGTTTCGACAGATATGGTGCCCCGATTTTGAACTTCCAAAATGCAGTTTAAATGCGGCATCAAACGAACTCAAATGTGGTTGTAAACCATCCCAACCGAGAAAGAAGGGTCTTATCTAGCGTAACAATCGGTTATTTTAATAAAATGAATACAATTTATATACTTTTTAATGCCAAACGCTCATCTCGTCTTACTCTGCTTGGACTGTTTTTGTCCCAGTTCGTGACAGTTAGGGTGTCCCATCTCATGTTCTCCCTCAACTTCAGATTTGTCCTATATCACTGTTTTAACATTTTGTTGTTTGATCTTCTTTGCATGTTCACTTTGCAAAGACTGGGTCTGTACTTCTGCAGTGATGTAGGATGATTTTGAAATGATTTTTGAAGTTGAGGGAGAAAATACAATTGGATTTTTTCGACATACCCTGCAATGTGAACATGCAAAGAAGATCAAACACCCTTAACAAAAAAGGTAAAACAGTGATATAGGACGAATCTGAAGTTGAGGGAGAACATGAGATGGGAGTTTTCCGACATACTCTAACTGTCATGAACCGGAACAAAAACAGTCCAGGCAGAGTAAGATGAGACAAAAAACTGAATCACTTTTGTATTTTTATTATGAACCAATTTATATGTAATTCAAACAGTGAAGACTATACAGTATTTTGCTCTTATATTTCATTATTTCATTTCTGAAGTATTTTTTAAGACATGTTAAACCTAGGCTACTCTACCTGAAAAGCTTATTTATTGTACTTGTCCAACAGTTTTTTCATTCATTTTGTTTTTTATAATAAAACCTTGAAATGTATTATATAATAAAAACAATAAATTTCAAGGTTTATATTTAATTCAGTGAGATTTCTTCTTCAAGACCTATTAATTTGTCTACCTTCTACTGTCTAAAAACTGCAAATCTACTTTTTTAATCGAATCATGACATCAAAAAAAATCGATATGAATCAAATTGTGAGGTTATAACAGATTCCCAAGCCTAACGTTTATATATTTTATTTTATATGATCTGCCAATCCAATTAGCATTTTTGTGTATTTGAATCCTTTCCAACAATTACTAGGGTTTTGAGATCCATCTTTTCACACTGAGAACAACTGAGAGACTCATATGCAACTATTACAGAATGTTTAAACGCTCACCGATGCTCCAGAAGGAAAAACCATGCATTAAGAGCTGGGGGTGAAAACTTTTGAACAGAACGGAGATGTGTACATTTTTCTTATTTTGCCTAAAAATCATATTTTTTCATTTAGTACTGCCCTTCAGAGGCTACATAAGATAGTTACATATTTCCCAGAAGACAAATTAAATTAAGTTTACCCTGATATTCAAATTCCAAATGTTTTCACCCCCCAGTTCTTAACGCATTGCGTTTCCGTCTGCAGCATCAGTGAGCGTTTAAACCTTCTGTAATAGTTGCATATGAGTCCCTCAGTCGTCCTCATTGTGAAAAGATGGATCTCAAAATCATACAATCATTGTTAGAAAGGGTTCAACTAACACTAAACAACTATCACTAAACTGAAAAACACAGCTGTGGATCATTCAGGTAACAACACAGTATTAAGAATCAAGCATATGCAAACTTTTAAACCGGGTCATTTTTATAAGTTTAACTGGACTATATGTAAACACCTTTTATGTGAAATATCTAACTCAGGTCAGTATTACATAAACAATAACATGCATTTTGCATAACCCTTTTTATTTTGGTAAGAAAATTAATGATTTTGAAAGGGGATGTAAACTTTTGACCTCTTTTGAACTGTAATACTAGTAGTAGTAGCAGTAGTAGTAGTAGAAGAATCACTGAAAGTATTTTTTGTATACACTGGGTTAGTATATAGTGTGCATTCACCAAATAAATCTTGTAAGCTCAAGTTACGTAAACTGCGGACATGTTTACAGCAGCTATTTGAATAATTACTCATCTGGTTTAATGCCACATTCAAAAATATTAAAATAGCAAATATACATATTACTGTTAATGCTGTAGGTAAAGAGAAATGTAAAATATATATAGACATAAAACATTCAAATAAAAAAAATATATATATATATATAAATAAAATATATTACATTTCTATTTTAACATCTTCGCATGTGGCACATCAAAAAGAACTATTCTATTTTATCTTCATTCAACTGAAACTTCTATGTGACTTTTCAATTACTTTTTCAATTGAAAAGATTCTATCACAACCATCCTCAGCCGACCTCTTCGGTCTGGACCGAAAACCCTAGCTAGTGGGTATCGCTGCTGGAGATTTACGCAGAATGCTCTCAAGGGCACATTGAAATCTGCAGACCGTTCTCGTCGCCAGGCATTCAGCTGCAGCTAAACACACGGCTGCCCACAGGGAGTGTGATAACGGGAGCAGCCTGGCAGAAGACGAGGGACAACAAACCTCCAGAGAGCTATGGGGCATGTCAGATCTCTCTATCTGAATCGGGACGCCTTTAATATACAGTCTAAGACTGGTGATATATATAGTACACAATGGTTGAAATATGACATTTTGCCTAAGCATTAACTTATGCATGCATTTGCATTTAAAACACACCTTATAATTTGGAACTAATTAGGCCTATTATTTTTTTATCATGTTGAGTCTTAGATGTTGGATCAGTCAGTCAAATTTCTGGCTTGGCAGATGGAACAGGCTAAGCAAACATCTGGCATGTAAATCCGAAGGGTAAACGGGCAAGAAATGCAAACGAGAAGAAACAGCAGCGAACTCTCATTCACGTGTTACGCTCTTCTGATCACAGGAGCACGAAAGGTGTTCATAACGGCTGCGCCAATGAGTCATATTGATCCTGGTCACAAGAGAACAGCCTGTCGAGGGAAAAACCAGCATCATCTCAGTGAGAGACTGGGACTGGCTGCCAGGTGACTAATCCGCATGTTATGATCGCTAACGACAATTGTTACCAGAATAGAAACTAGCAGTGAAAAATGCATAATCATTAACTCAAAATAAAACAGAAGTCTTTTGTAACATTATGTCATTGTAACATCTTTACTCTCACAATAAAATTATTAAATTTCTTTTAAAAAAATGATAGTGTATATAGACTTATATTTTAATATTAATAAAACTACAGAAAAAAGGCTGAAAATTACTATATGTGACCCTGGACCACAAAACCTTAAGAATCTTAAGATCTTAAGAAAAATTACTGATTTTTCTTTTGTGCCAAAAATCATTAGGATATTAAGTAAAGATCATGTTTTAGAAGATATTTTGTTAATTTTACCATAAATAAATCAAAACCTAATTTTTGATAAGGAATATGCATTGCTAAGAACTTCATTTGGACAACTTTAAAGGCGATGTTGTCAATATTTTGATTTTTTTTTTTTTTTGCACCCTCAGATTACAGATTTTCAAATAGTTGTATCTTGGCCAAATATCGTCCTATCCTAACAAACCATACATCAATGGAAAAGCTTGTTTATTCAGCTTTCAAATGATATATAAATCTCAATTTGACCCTTATGACTGGTTTGTGGTCCAGGGTCACATATTTGTGAACGAGCAATTGAATCCCTTATTACAGTGTGCCATGAATCAGGATACCGTTGGACTGAATGATTAAGATACTCATATACTATGGCATTTACAATGGACTTTTTAAATAACTATTAAATAACATGGTTTGTGTGCTGAGTGAAGGGCAAAGGTCAAATCTTAGGTGTCTGCCAACAAGATAACAGTCAATCAGATAATTGGATTCCTTCCATTCTGACCAGATTAAACACGGAATACTAATTAATGATTAATAAGTCCCAGTCGTAGTCAAGGTCAGAGAAAACATCCCATCAACTAACTATTTACATTTGTATGTAAAACTTAAGCACCTTTAAAATGCATGAGCTACTAGTCCATCCAGCCCAACAGAAACTAAATCCTTATTGTACAGGGCTGAGATTTTCTTAAGGATCCTCTTAAGCATTCTTCAAGGATCATCAAAGCATTTAGAGACCAGATAATTTGGATGTTTGCTGTCCTCTCCACCCTCCATTTGCTCAAAAAGTGAAGCGGCTGAGCTGTAATCCCTCGGGCCAGGCCGGATCGCTTTCCTGTCCGAGCGCTAATCACTTGATCAAACTAATGAGAGTGAACTGTGGGTGACGGTTGTATGCTGAAAACACTGATTTATGCAGACGACACGCTACAGCCTAAACCAGCTTCACACTCTGAGGTCACAGGAGATTAGTTTGCACAATTCAATGTAGAGGTAGCATGTAATGAATCAATGAACAGAATGAACAATGTGCAAATAAGTCAGATAACCTTAAGAAGCTGTCAAACAAAATGACAGCTGAATTCTGCGGAAATCTGTAATGCTTTCTTTGGAAATCTGGGGCTGTTGACTTATTTCCTCGTGACATTTACAGAATGTTAGTCAATATTTAAATAGTTCAGATACAAAGGTGTCATGTTAAACGAAGGCAGGGATTCCATTTTTTAAAACTATTATTAATTTAATTTAAAAATGTAATTTAATTGAACTTAATTTATTTTAATTAAATATTAATTTAAGTTTAAATTAAAATTACAATTTATTTAAACTCTAAAACTTAACATATTAACATGTTCACCATTCTCTCACATGCAGATACATTTAAATGTAAAATTTAAAATAATTTAATTTAATTGAACTTAATTGTTTTAATTTTATTTATTTTCATTTTTTTTTTTTTTTTATTTAAACCCCTTTGACATACAATTTAATTTAACTTAATTTATTTTAATTAAATTAATTATTTTGTTTTGTTTTGGCCAAACTCCTTTAACATAAAATCTTAGAGGAACTTCAAGTAAATATTTTAAGTTAATATTTAAACAATTCAACAGCATATTGACATGTTCACCCTTCTTTCACATAGTCAAATGACATGCAGATAAATTTAAATGTAAAACTTTAAAATCTAATTTAATTGAACTTAATTTATTTTAATTGTATTTATTTTAATTTTGTTTTATTTAATTTATTTAACTTTTATTTCATTTTTGTTTTGTTTTAGCAAAACTCCTTCGACATAAAATCTTAGAGGGACTTCAAGTAAATATTTTAAGTTAATATTTCAATAATGTAACAGCATATTAACATGTTCACCATTCTCTCACAGTCACATGACATGCAGATAAACAAATACAATTTTCATTTTGATTTTAAAATGATGTATTTTTTATTTGTTCATTATTTTACCATTACCATTACTATTATTATTATTATTATTATTATTATTATTATCATTAGTTAAGCATTTATTACTTTATTTTTATAATTTAATTAAATATTAGCTTCACATCAACTCATAAACCCCCTGCATTCTCCTCACAATCCTCAGTTTGGGAAACCGAGCTTAAATAAAAGAGGATCTATTCATTTGAAGCTTTCTATAAACTTATGCATTCATCAATTAAACATTTTGGTCAACCAATGCATTTTACAGTCAAATATTTCAGCATAATGACTCTAAATGGTATTACTGGCTGCTTTCCCAGTTATTAGAGATGAAGAATTTCCCATGGTCTCTTGAGGAGCAGCTACTTGAATTACTGCTCTGCCAAAAAACGCCACAAACAACACCAAAGCAATTAATGTAATCTAAACCTGTCTGACAGGGGTTCATTTAAAAAGTTCTGATGATGTAATGTAAACCCCACATCTAAAATTAGTTTGCGTTCAACTAGCCGACACAAGCTATAAATGAGTTGCATGAACTACTTTGTGTCATCTTCAGGCTGTGAGACTTGGCACTCGCACCCCATGATGTGCATTTATTAATAATGAACAGACTCTGAAACATTAATGCTTAACCCCAGAGGCGCCAATTCATTTGGACAGATGGATTGAGATGTAAACACCAAGAATGACAATGATATTGTCGACAAGCAGAGGTGCCAGACTGAACGCATCCTAACTGTGAGACCCGACACACATATAGAGGATTTGATAAAAGCCACCTGACAACGCCAGAAAACCAGCAATCAGCCACAGACTGTCATGGGCTGAAGGGTGTTGGACAATTAAGTCTGATAAGATAAAAAAAAAAAATTAAATTAAAAATTAAATATAGAAGTACATAATCTCTAGAACTGCTCTGAGAGTCATTCATGAGCATTTTACCATTTCTTTTGAGAAAAACTATTGTCATAATACACAAACCGAAACTTAATAAAATGATACTACTACTACTACTAAAATTATTACCAAAAAAATATTTTTAATTTACCAGAAAAATGTAAACACACAACACAGTATTTCTGAAAAATAAATACAAATAAATAAAATAATAAATTATTTTCTATAAAATCAGTTAATAATTAGAGATGCTTTTGATTATTCAAATGTAATAAAACCATTAAATTGAAATCCAAAAAATTAATGGAAAACACAGAATCTGGTAAAAATATAGCTGAATTTGAGAAAAAAAAAAAACATTTTATAGGGTATTAAAAATGTAATAGTTGTTAACCTTTTAATAAATTGCTGTTAAATTGTATGAGTGTCATGATTTTAGTTAATTAGACATGCTTTTTAATGAATATTTTTTATTTAACCAGTATTTCTGATAATAATAATAATAATAATAATAATAATAATAATAATAATAAATATAAATTCCTTTTTTTAAATCAAAATTAATCTAAAACAGAATCTGGTAAAAATATAACTGAATTTGAGAAAACAAATAAATTAATTAAAAATGTATTTTGAAAAAACATCTTTTAATAAATTGCTTTTAAACTGTATGAGTTTCATGATTTCAGTTAATTAGACATGCTTTCAATTTTTTTTTTTTTCAATTTAACCAATATTGCTGAAAATAAATAAATAAATAAATAAATAAATAATAATAAATTCATTTATCAAATCAATTAATTAGAGATGGTTTTAATAATTCAAATTGAATGAAACCATTATTTAAAATTAGAAAATTAATTTAAAACACAGAATCCGGTAAAAATAGAAATTAATTTGAGAGAACGGGAAAAAAAAACCATTTCATAGGACCTTAAAACTGAATTTTTAAACTTTTAATAAATTGCTGTTAAATTGTAGGAGTCATGATTTCAATTAATAAGACACGCTTTTGTTTTTATTGTTTTTGTTTTTTTTTATTTAATCATTAAATCATTATTTTGTAAGTCTACAAAAAAAAAAAAAAAAAAAAAAAAAAAAAAAAGTACACTGGATTTGGAAATTCGAAATTTGGTGTAGTCTGGACTAATTCATAGATTGACAGATGAGCTCACTATGATCTGGGTGAAGATTTTTCCAAATAAATAAATAAACAAACAAATCCCAGCATACACCTTTGGGATGACACAAGGGGGAAGTAAACAACAGAACTTTCATTTTCGACTAAAAACAACCTTTTAAAGTTGAGCAGAAGAAAATCTAAAATGCCGACAATGAATTAACACCCCTGCTGGGAATGAGAATTGAGATGTCAACAAAACAACAGGCAGACGCCTTCAGACTCCAGCGGGAGGCTCGCACATCAGAAAACTATAACCGCCACGGCTAATAAACTGAAACAGGAAGAAGCCAGTGCAACTCAGCGTTTGCACATACCTGACCTCATCTTCCCTCTTTACCAACATCCTCCTCCCCTCTTGCATCACACGTCTGGTACATTTCCCCAAAACATCACGATTCAGTTTCCACTCAATCACTGAAAACAATCAGGTCATACACTAAATGCCACGCCAACAATAACCCACTCAAGAAGTAAAACATGATTTAATAAACCTTATTACACCCTCATCTTCATTGCCTCACTAAGCATTTAATTACACAGGCCCAGTGCAGTCAGTACTCTCAGGTCAGTGTGTGCAGTAATTACTAGTATGTCATGCATCTAATTGATACTGTCCACTGTAAGGTATCATTCAGTGGCAAGCATGTGAGAATCTCAGGTTACCACTGTCCTAGTCTCAAACCTGTCTAATGCATGATGCACACTAAAATGGCAAGAGCTGATTGGCTGATGCCGCACAGCTGCCAGGCATTCAACTGGTCACTTGTCAGTCTTCCTGTCTAAATGGACAGTTCTTGTCCGGATAAACTGCAAACTGGACCAGACTTTATGCTGACAGCAAGGACAAACTGTTTTGATGACTGTGCAACTTTATAGGAGGGTGAAAATGAATATTTACACTGGTAAATGGAGTAGCGTAAGAGAAGAGAAGAAAATGCCCCTGGGAAGAGGGTAATTAAGGGTCTCTCTGGGGCGCTGAGGTCACCGCACACCAACAAGCTGCCAGCATGAAGTCCAGAAACGTGTAGAGACTTAATTCACACGTAATGTCAGTACAATAGATCAAAAAATATTGATGGAAATAAATTCTACAGGAGATTATCTTAAAAATAATTTCACTTTCCTGAGACATTTTACAATAATATAAACACACACAATTTTTATTTGTTATGACATGTTTTGAGTACTCATTAAACTGAGAACGCAAGTACACATCACACACACATTTATATGTATGTGACCCTGGACCACAAAACCAGTTGTTAAGTAGCACAGGTATATTTTTAGCAATAGCCAAAAATACATTGTATGGGTCAAAATTATAATTTTTTATTTTATGCCAAAAATCATTAGGATATTAAGATCATGAAGATATTTTGTAAATTTCCTGTAAATATCAAAACTTAATTTTTTATTAGCAATATGCAATTTCTTAGATCTTACATTTTTGATGTTATATTATATCCATTTTTATATTATAATATTTAAGATTATAAATTATGCCACCGAATTTAAAAGATTTTGACATTTTAAATATTATATGAATGATACAGAAAATGTTACATCATACCGTATACATATATAGTTGACTACACTAATAAAACCACTAAATACAGCTTTTTATGTACTTTTAAAATTTTATTTTAGAATATTTTATATACATCATAGTTGATGAAATGATGAAAAGGCCACTGAAAATGAAAATAAACACTTTTACACTACTATATGTATTTTCTTTTATATTATAACATATGTGTGGCAGTCAGATAGATAGATATATAACTATAACTATATAGCTGGCCACAAATTAAACCACTAAATACATTAAATAACTTTTTAAAATACATTTTGATATTATTACATTAATGATTAATGATTTTTTTTTATAAAATATATATTTTAATACAGTATTTTACATGTGATGTGACATTTATTTTTATATTTAACATAAAAATATCATAACACAAAACAAATAAATAAAATATTTTATATACAACATAGTTGATCACACAAAATATGTGACCCTGGACCACAAAAAGCAGTCTTAATTAGCATGGATATATTTATAGCAATAGCCAAAAATAAATTGTATAGGTCAAAATGATCAATTTTTCTTTTATGCCAAAAATCATTATAAGATTTTCTATTGTAAATACATAAAAACTAAATATATAATTTTTTTTTAGTAATATGCTATGAACTTCATCTGGACAACTTTAAAGGCAATTTTCTCAATATTTGATTTTTGTTTTTTGTACCCTTAGATGACAGATTTTATAGTTGTATCTTGGGCAAATATTGTCCTAATCTAACAAACCAAACATGAGTGGAAAGCTTATTTATTCAACTTATTGAATTATTAAATCAATTTCACAAAACTGACCCTTATGACTGGTTTTGTGGTCCAGGGTCACATATGAAAAAGCCACTGAAGTTGAAAATAAACACTTTTATATTACATTGTTTATTTTTGATATTATAATATGTGTGTGTGTGTGTGTACACTGACAGTCAGATAGATAGATAGATAGATAGATAGATGTGCCTGTACATAATGATATAAACATACTCACCCAATTTCATCAGTGAAGCCAGCAGAACCCATAATGAAATCTCAAAGGGGAGCCGGACGTGTTCATAGTCAAATAACAGAACCGGAAAGGGCTTTTTTTCATAAGCAGAGTTGTTCGTCGAGTCCCTGTGATTCGTGGTCACCCGGGACCCCCCTTGATCGTTGCCCACGGCTGGAGAACTGGAGGCCACTACGAAGGGCATCAAACTGGCCACAAGGAGCCCCAAGATCATGATGAACATCTTAAGCTCCATGATAGTTGTGCGTTTCAAAAGATGAGAGAAATCAAGCTTCTCCGGATACACGAATAACACGATATTATCTGATCAAAACAGTCGGTGAATTAATTTGCTCTACGGTGAAGTTTCGTTTTAATCTACTAGGTAATTCCTGGATCATTTTCTGACGTAAATCTAAAAGGATCTTGGGTTTCCTACTTCCTGGCTTGAGTAAAGCACTTAAAACGGGCAGCACACCCTCCCCAGGTGAAGACGCTGCAAACCAGGAAACACACACAGGTAAAAGTGTAAATACCTGCATGTAAACCAGGAAATATAAGCGGGTATATATGCTCGACTCAGATATCTGGTGTGAGAGGATTCCCTCAAGGCATTACACTAGAAGGTACAACTGATGTTCATTTTCTTCCTCCAACATCACCATCAGCACTAGCAGCCCCTCAGAAACGCTGCCTGAAAAGGACGCTCAATGACAACTCCAAAACACTCCTCACCGGTTCAGCCAGTCCTCCAAATCACGTTTTCCGCATCTTGGTCGTTTGATAACGTCGGAATCTGCTGTCCTGTCCCGATGCGGACGACAAGAAAAGTCGGTTGAACTACGGATGACGTTGCTGTATTCGCTGCAGCGTCAGGCGAGCTCCTCCTCAGCGCTCCTTAAACAACTTATTCGATGTCTTGTAGCACAAACACTAAGGATTTTACACACACCGAGTCCTTTTTCCATGTCTGCAGTGCGTGATGCGGAGCAAATATACGTACCGCTCTAAAAACACACCCTTTGGGCAGGTTTTGAAAAGTCAATGGGAGTGGTCTCTTTATTGGACTGCAGCGGCATCCAGTGGAAAGGAGGGTCGTTGGGATTTTGCCAGTTAGGGTTGCCAGATCACGTGTTTTCGCGCCGATTTGGGGATTCGTTAAAGCGATAAATAAAATCAAATAAAATAACGAAATCAAATGTAATGACATGAAATCAAATGAAAAAATCAAATGAAACGAAATAAAATAAAGTGAAATGAAATACGAATTAAAATTACATTAATAATAAAACGAAATGAATTTAAATGAAATTAAATAGAGAAAATAGTACAATAAAATAAATGATAAAATGAAATAAATTAATACATAATAAAACGAAGTTACATTTAATGTAATGACATTAAATTAAAAGAAAAATTAATTAATTAACTAATTAATTAAATAAAAGGAATTAAATTAAATAAAGAAAAAATAAATGAAACGAAATTACATTAAATAAAATGTTAAAAAATAAAATAATAAAATAAAATTAAAATGGAATAAAATAAATAATAAAAAGAAATTAAATGAAACAAAATAAAATAAAGTGAAATGAAATACGAATTAAAATTACATTAATAATAAAACGAAATGAATTTAAATGAAATTAAATAGAGAAAATAGTACAATAAAATAAATGATAAAATGAAATAAATTAATACATAATAAAATGAAGTTACATTTAATGTAATGACATTAAATTAAAAGAAAAATTAATTAATTAACATTAAATAAAATGTTAAAAAATAAAATAAAAAATAAAATTAAAATTAAAAAATGGAATAAAATAAATAATAAAAAGAAATTAAATGACATGAAATCAAATGAAGAAATGAAATGAAAAAGAAAAGAAAAATGAAATAAAATAATAAAAAGAAGCAAAGTTATATTTAATAACATGAAATCAAATGAAAAAATAAGAATGAATAATGAAACAAAATAAAATGAAATAAAGTGAAATGAAATAAAATAAAATTAATAATAAAATAAAATTAAATTAAATTAAATGAAATAAAGTAAAATAAAAATAAAATTAAATAAATAAAATTAAATAAATAATAATAAAAAGAAATTACATTTAATTTAATGACAAAATCAAATGAAAAAAATTAAATTAAAAAAATTAAATTAAATAAAACTAAATTAAATTAAGTAAAATAAAATAAATAAAAATACATAAAAAAGGAATTACATTAAATAAAATGAAAAATAAAATAAATTATCAAATTAAATAAAATTTAATTAAATTAAAATGGAATAAATGAATAATAAAAAGAAATGAAATAAAATGAAAAAAAAAATAAATGAAATGAAATGAAATAAATAAACAATAAAAAGAAATTAAATTTCATTTAATGACATAAAATCAAATGAAAAAATAAAGTGAAATTAAATAAAATTAAATTAAAAATAAAACGAAATAAAACGAAATTAAATTAAAGTAAATTAAGTCAAATAATAAAATAATAAATGAAACGAAATTACATTAAATAAAATGAAAAAATAAATAAATTAATAAATAAAATAAAATTAAAATGAAATAAAAGAAATAAAAAGAAATGAAATGTAATAAAATGAAGAAATGAAATGAAAAAGAATGAAAGAAATGAAATGAAATAAAATAAAGTAAAATAAAGTAATAAAATTAAATAAAGTAAAATGAAATAAAATGAAAAAAGAAGCAAAATGAAATGAAACAAAATAAATTAAATTAAATTAAAAAATGAAATGAAATGAAACAAAAGAAAATGAAAGAATACAATAAAATTAATAAAAAACAAAACAAATATTTGTGTCTACATTTACTTACACTCACGTCATTTCATACATTGTAAGTAAATGGTGATTAGTGCTGTCAAAAGACAGGCTACCTATAACCCATACAGTTGCATCATTTATGTTTAACGCCAGATAGTTGTTAAGCATGTACAATACAGTATTCTTGTCTTGTATATTAAGCATTAAGCTGCATCTGGAATTAATAATGATCAGGTTTGATTTTTGTTTATTTTTTATTCTGATGTCTTGTATGTTATTTCAATAAATGCACGAAATACCTAAATATGTATGATCTGAAATCTCAGTTTTTGATTTTGGGGTAGCATGTGATGAGTTTTGGTATTGGTTTGTTATCATCATGCAGATCTGGCATCCCTGCTTGCCCAGACAGGATGATTCAGTCAATTCAACGAACTCGTGGTATATTGTTCCCTCCTAATCCATTGTTACTCATACAACACTAACTGTGCTGCTTTCCAAGAATCTAGTGTTGATCCCTCCCTCTATCCTGAACGTCCATCACGTCTGTATCGTACACAGTAAAAATAGATGGGTTATTTTTTTAACCCAATAGATGGGTTACACATATTGGGTCACTATGTTGGGTTATTTTCTAAAACGTTGGGTTATTTTTTAAACATCGTTGGGTTGTTTTTAATAATAACCCAGCGTTGGGTTTAATTGGTTCCCGCGGCGACAGTTCAAATTTTAACGGACGACGGTGACTGACGACAGAAGAAGCTGCTGCTGCATCAGTATGAGGTGAGTAACAGGGTTTTGATAACTCTTATAACATTATACTTATAAGAAGAACGTGAAATCCACTTCAAAATTGAACTTTTGTTGTTGTATGTTTGTTTTTTAACGAAGTTGTAGTTTCCTTTAGTCAGTGTATTGTAACGTTACTGCGGAGAATGAGCTCCATTGTAAACGAATAACTTCACATTAACGTTACCTTAGCTGTCCCAGTTAGGCCGCTAGCAGTAATAAAGTAAATTAAAATTAGCAGAAAGTTGTAAAACTGTTTAGAGATGTATTACAGTAACCTAAAGTTAATAATGTATGGTGAAATGTATATAGGACTACTTATGTTACTGAAATCACCGTCTACCATTACTACAGGTTTAGTATTATTTTACAGGTGATGAAGGGTTCTAGACGTACAGTTTCTGACTACAGTTTGTTTGGTCGCACTAATGATTATCACATTTAACGTTATATATAGGAAATGGCTAATGCTAAATGAGACATTGGTGTTGATTTGAACCGCGCCGCACGGATCATTCAACTTCGGTCCAGTATGTAAGATTCGCTCAGCGGCAGCTCAGAGAGATGCGCTCAAATTCAGCGAATTCTCTGTTAGAAAAGTCTAAAAATAATCACATTTTCCCAAAAGAAAGACGTGATGGGAGAAACGAAGCTTTTCAAAGTTTCGAATCAATTAAACGATCGCTTCGCAAAATGATTCACTGCTTCCAATCGTTCGTGACACAACGGCGACGCCTGCTGGTCAAAACAGGGCAAGCGTCAGTTGTTTGGAAAGCGAGCACTAATTGGAATAACACTAAATGTGTTTTTATGGTTTATTTATGTTGAATATTGTTATGCATATATTAGAATCGCCTCTACTTACAGCCATTTCTCATATAAAGCTATGACAGATTTGCATGTTTTTTTTAAATGTGTACTAAATGTGTTTATACTTATTTTTAGACATTGGGTTCTTCAGTGAAGGGAAAACTACAACACTGGAATCTCATACATTAAACATCCACATGCCAATTAACTGAAATATTTCAAGGTAAGTAAACTATTTATATTAGTGATCCATATACATTACCAGTCAAAAGTTTTTGGACAGCAAGATTTTTAATGTTTTTAAAGAATTCCCTTCTGTCTAAGCCTGCATTTATTTGATCCAAAATACAGCATTTAAAATAACTGCTTTCTATTTGAATATATTTTAAAATGTAATTGTCCAGTCTTTTCAAAGCTTTTAAAATAGAAAGCAGTTATTTAAAATAGTAAAAATATTTCACAATATTACTGCTTTTACTGTATTTTGGATAAAATAAATGCAGGCTTAGTGAGTAGAAAAGAATTCTTTAAAAAACTTTAAAAATCTTACTGTTCAAAAACTTCTGATTAGTAGTGTAGGTTTTCCAACAATTATGAAAAAATGTTTCTAGTTTATCTGTAAAATGTTTCTTCTTCTGCTTCATCTTATCACAGAGGAAGGAGTGAATGAAGGAAGTTTTATGCGACCGGATGACACCAGCATTTCTGAACTCCAAGAACTCCTCCCAAGTTTTAGCATTTTCAACAGTGAAGTAGTGGAACAGAAGACCTTACTACAAGCAGTGGATCTGTGTTTCAGACATTTCTACATGTCCCCCCAAAGCTCCTCTGCACCCATTTGCAGCACACAGTCTTTAATGTTCCAGGAGTTCTTTCAACACATTACCTCTTCCTTAGAAACTTTGTATCTATTGATCTGTAAAACTTTTTATGTTGCTGATTATCAGCAAGTCCAGCAGCCAGCAGATTTACTTTGTTTTATTATTATTATTATTATTATTACTTGTGTTTATGATTTTTTATTTTTGTTTTATTGATAAAGGTTTGTATATTATGTTTGTTTTATTTGTGCACATTTGTGTATGTGTTGATATAAATAAATATGAATTGATACACATTTATGACCCTGGACAACAAAACCGGTCATAAGTATCATGGGTACATTTGTAGAAATAGCCAAAATTGCATTGTATGGGTCAAAATTATCAAATTTTCTTTCATGCCAAAAATCATTAGAATATTAAGTAAAGATCATGTTCCATGAAGATATTTTGTAAATCTCCTACCATAAGTATATCGAAACTGAATTTCTTATTAGTAATGTATTGCTAATAACTTCATTTGGACAACTTTAAAGACAATTTTCTCAATATTTAGATTTTTTTGCACCCTCAGATTCCAGATTTTCAAATAGTTGTTCTATCCTATCAAACCACATATTAATAGAAAGCTTATTTATTGAGCTTTCAGATGATGTTTACATTTAAATACAAAAAACTCGACCCTTATGACGGGTTTTGTGGACCAGAGTCACATTTGTTGGTTTTGAATTCAGTGTACATCTTGAAAATATGTCAGTTGTGTGTGCATATTTGTGTTTTGAATGTATTATATTTTCACATTCTTGTACACTTATTTTGTAAACATTTGCAGTATGACTGTTTTACATTTAAAAATATATTTGTAAAAAAAATATTTGCATATTTAAATAAACAAAATATTTATTTGAAAACAAAGTAGTGTTATAGTGTATTTTTATTAAAATAAATAAATAAATAAATAAATAAAAACTGATATAAATGAATCTAAATAATTAACTCAACTGTTGGGTTACTTTTAACCCAACTGGATTTTAACCCAATTCATTGGGTTAAAATAACCCATAGATGGGAAGGTGCTATACCAACCCATAGTTGGGTTACTAGTTGGGTTATTTTTAACCCAACATTTTTTAGTGAGTAGTTTCAGCTCACAGAGCCGCTTGTCCTTCACTCTCAGCTGAAGGGGACTCAACAGATCCAAAAAAACTGCAATGCAGCTCGGCACACAGCCAGGAATGGACGTTTTTGTGTCTAAATTACTGTTATTGGATACAAGTCATATGACAAAGTGTTTTTAAATGAAACCAAGTGAACGATCATGCACCAAAATAGCCACGTGAAACCAACTAGTAGTTTCATAATCCTCTTGCTGACTTGTGACCCAACTGTCTACAAGTGGAACCAGGTAAACAACCCAGATAACTATAATCATGAGAAGAAGAAGTTAAAATGACTCATTGGTGTACAAAAGCTCTACTGTCTGTGTCATGCATTTACCTGCTTTTTTTTTATTGGGCATCATTAGACACAGTTAGATTTGACAACTCACATGTATATTAACACAGCGTAAAATCTGTTAGTCCTCTATTATATCTTACATGTATCTTTGTATAAATAAAGCATGATCTGTCTTACTGTAAGCCTAAACAGGATATCCTCATTAGACGTAAAACACAACTGAATGAATAAACAATGCAATTATTATACATACTGATGGGAAAGATCTTCAGAAGTCTTTCAGTGGCTGAAGGAGACCAAGAAAGAGGAATGAAATGACCTTGTGTGATTCACTATAATTTTGAAAACATTCGAAACATTTACATTTAAATGTCATACTTGAATGCACTTTTTAATTTGATCTTGTGCATCATGCCAGGCCAAAATATAGCTGAACTCCTGTTCAACCTTCAACCAGTAGGTCTCTGGACCTTGTCTTTAACATTTAAGAGTTTTCTCTGCATCCTGCAATTCTCTGTTTTCTGTTGTGGCTGCTTGAGCTTTTCATGTGCTAAAATAGCTTCGCTGTGATTCCTGGCTGCATCAAACACTGACCATAAATAGACTGGAGCAAGCTGGAGTGGTCAGAGAAAACATGCAGATTTTATTGAGTTTTAAATGCATGCCGGGTTTATTCTTAAAACTTATTATATTGAAGGTCTTACATTGTGACCCAGAATGTCAAAGGAATGACAAAACAATCTTAACCTTAGATTACAGGCAAAACCAGAACATAGTTAACAAGTCCGAAGCAGGGTTAAAACCTTAAAATAAATATATTTACTGAAATATTAAAATAACATAAAATAAAAAATAAAATATATACTATTATGTCATTACTTAAAATAAAAAAAAATCTTAACTGAAATACTAAAAAAATTAAATGAAATATTAAATAAAAAAGAAATAAAATATGTTAAATGCTATATATTATAATTTTATGCAAAATAAAATATTTTTAAAAATTACTTTTTTAAAAGGCTATATTTTTCATTCTCCTTTTAAGTTAAAGTAACACTAAAAAGAATAATACTAAAAATAAAATAAAATAAAATATTTGAAAAAATATTAAATCAACTAAAACCTTAAAAAAGACCATTCTTTGAAATAAAACATTACACTGAAATAAAAATGAAATATTAAATTAAACATTAAATAACAATATAATGTTAAATACTATTTTTTTTAAATAGCATTTTAAAAATAGCAATAAATAAATAAATAAATAAATACTTTTAAGTCAATATTCACATTCTCCTTTAGTTGAGTGAAAGACTAAACATAAAACTAATAACATATATAAAACTATAAATAACTATAATAATATAATAACTATATAACTATACATATATAATAACTATAAAAATGACAAAACTGAAATATTCAATTAAACATTAAATCAAAATATAACATTAAAGGCTAAAATCTTAAATATATAACAGTAAAATATGAAAACTAATTTTTTTTAAATTACTTTTATTAGGGCAATATTTCTCTTTCTCCTTTAGTTAAGTTAAAGTAACACTAAAAATACAATTTATACTAAAAATAAAACTAATAAAAACTGAAATTAAATTTAAACATTAAACAAAAATATAATATTAAACTAAAATATTAAACAATATAACAGTAAATTATGCCAATAAAATCAAATAAAATTAGTTTTATTAAGACAATATTTCTCATTCTCCTTTAGTTAAGTTAAAGTCTAAAAATAAAAATTATACTATATTAATAAAAACTAATTAAAATGACAAAATTGAAATATTAAATTAAACATTAAATAAAAATATAATGTTAAATACTAAAATATTAAACATTTAACAGTAAAATATGAAAATGAAATATATAAAAAATTACTTTGAAGGCAATATATCTCATTCTCCTTTAGTTAACATAAGACTATAAATAAAAAATTATACTAAATAAATATAACACTAATTAAAAACAATGAACTGAAACTTAAACTAAAATTCAAATTCAAACAGAAAACATAAAAATACTAAATAATTAATAATATTAACCAAAAAAAAGATCATATCATAGCATATGATGTTTTGCAAATAAATAACACTTACTTCATCATCTGTTCCATCCTTTGAGACCTGTAATTAATACACTGCTGATGTATTATTATGAATAATATTATTATGAAATTACAAATTGTTTTTAGAAAAAAAAATATAGTTATAAAAATCATGACGTTTATACATACTTTGTGGTGTTGTGAATTGTAAACAAAAGGTGATAATGTAAAATGTAAAGTTTTGTGAATAACATTAAACCCTTGGGGTAGTTAAGCACCAAGTCCCACGGTTGCATTTTTGTAATATTCAGGAAAAAATGTCTTCTACTCCCTGGATGGTGGTAGGTTGAGAGCAGAGACCCTCAGGGACGTGAGAGCATGTGGGGAGTGCAGAAAAAACGCTTGTATCTTTACAAGACCTCCGCTGTCTGACAACAACAGGAAATTAAGTAACATCCATGTGACATGAGGAACTTTTGAAAACTGTAGAGACAATCTTCAGATGAATACTGACTATATGAGATTTGTAAACATTTTGCACGCTTACTATCAGACAGGCATTATAATACTGTGCTGCTCTCTCACATATTTATCATGTCATATACAGAATGAAATATGCATTTTGCTTTTGATCTTTCATGCACTTAAAAAGTACGACTGTAACCACTTTTTTCCCAATAAGCACAAACATGGTGACTCACATGCAAGTAGCATTTACAACAGATTCTGAAAAACAAACTTCAACTCTAGTTAAAACGCTCACGTAAGAGCTGTAAAACACAGCAGATCTTTTCATCCTGACCCATATTGAGGTCAAATGGTTATTCTGAAATGACTGTTTTCTACCGCAGTATTCTTGCAGTAAATACCGATTGGTTTGACTTTCTCCACCACTGCAGAAACAAAACCACAGAAGAACAAAGTCAAACATGCAGAAATGAAAGGCATCACATCATCATATTTAGCACAAACACTGTTATCTGCAAACTGCTCTTATTAGGGTCCTTAAATAGTTACTAATTTCATCCTGGATCAAAGTCAAGTGTTTTGATGACATCATGAGCAATTACAACAAATGTTGTTTTAACAACATGATTATATTCATGCTGTAATGTCTGGAAAAACAGCATAACAGCATATGCACTGATGCAACAGTTAATGATTTTTAAATCTTATACGATAACAAACCATTTACCTTTTTTTTAATTATGCAAAAACAGCATGCAATTTCAAATACTGAAACAAACATCATTCTGCATGTTTAATTCAGTGAGTCTGATTATCATCTAAATGTGGTTATTTTGCATTTGAACCTTGCAAATGTGTTCACTTTTGACAGTATGATCTACAAACATGTGATTTTACCAAGATTGTTTATCACAGTGGAAATAGAAGGTTACATTGCATTGTGGAATACATGTGTGCATGAGCATTGTTATATGGTTTATGTTCATATGCATGCATAAAGTGGGAATCCACATACCGTGCAAAGTGTATAGTAAGTATAGCATGGTAGTGTGATATTTCATAGGCAAGAGAAGCCCCACCTGCCCAGAAAAAAAAAAAAGTCTTTGAAGACAAATGACAAGATTACCAATATGTAGTTTACAGAACAACCAATCACCGTTCGCTACTTAAAATGTACTTGAATCACATCCAGCAGTCAAAAAACTGAAGAATGACTGCATAACACACACTGGTCCAAACATGCTGTGTGTATGTGTGTGTGTGGTTTATTACCTTAAACTCATCAACCTCAGGTAGCTTCAAAAGAACTCACGATTTATGGCCCTCACTCAGAAAACACAGCTCACCACAAATCATGTATTTTTTAACTGAGATTGCGTTCTGGATCACCACTGGCCCATAAAAAGTAGTGTGGCTTTTTGTGTAAAAGTGGAACATGTTCATAAATAATTTGATGCACTGCACCTGTGGTTCCAGTGCTAGAACACCTGTTTTGTGATTTTTTAGTGATACAACTCAAAAAAAAAAAAAGAAAAAACAAATAATAAACAAATAAATTTTATATATATAGAATAAAAATTAGAAAAGATATTCATTTAATTATGTTACTATATAGTTTAGGCAGATTTCTGAAATTGTGCAAAATTCACATGCAATAAAAAAAATACATTTAAAATAAAGATAGATAGATAGATAGATAGATAGATAGATAGATAGATAGATAGATAGATAGATAGAAAAAACTACTTAAATGTGATGTGTATGTTTCTCCAGCAGATGGTGCTGTTTACCTTAGGCCGCTAGTTAAATGATTGTAAACTAGTCAGATTAGCCAAACAAAATAATCTGTTCACCCCACAATCACTCCAAATCACCTTACATTGCTCTTACTGACTACTTAAGGAGTTTTACTAAAATATACACTTCTGAATCTGCAATAACTTGCCAAAAACTACAGTTAACAGTCTTTGCTTTGATAATGTGGAAGTTTGCTTAATTGTATTTTGTTGGGTTAACTTTCAGTTAGCAGAAAGTGTTTGTTCCAGGCAGTCGGACCTCCACGGTGACCCGTAATATTAACCTTATAATGATGAAAGATGCCTGAAACACATCTGTTTCTTCAGGAAAGGGGCGGGAAAATCCTTTGAAGTCTGGAAAACATGCTGAAGGAGAGAGGAGAGAGTCACTGGCGTTCAAAGATATTCACTCTTATGTAAAAACATCAGTAAAGGTAAATAGGGGGCTTATTGCTTACTGTATATATATATACAGTCATGTGAAAAAGTTAGGACACCCTATTGAATTTCATGGTTTTCTGTATCAGGACATAATAAAAAATTATCTGGTCCTTGGCAGCTCTTAAAATTTGGAAAGTAAATTCTCAGATAAACATCATAACATGACACAGTGTCATTATTTATTTAAGAAAAATACAGCCAAGAGGGAAAGGCCATGTGTGACAAAGTTAGGACACCCTATGAGTCAACTGCTTTTGGCAGCAATAACCTGAAGCATTCATTTTCTGTGTGACTTTATCAGTCTCTCACATCGTTCTGGAGGAATTTGGACCACTCTTCTTTTCAGCGTTGCTCCAGTTTGTTGAGGTTTGTGGGCATTTGCTTATGCACAGCTCTCACCACTGCATTTGAGTCAGGATGAGCGCTGGACTTAGACTGGGCTATTGCAGCACCTTGATTCTTTTCTTTTCAGCTATTCTGTTGTAGATTTGCTGGTGTGCTTGGGATCATTGTCCTGTCGCATGACCCAATTTTAGCCCAACTTTAGACGTCGGACAGATGCCCTCGCATTTGACTCTAGAATACTTTGATATACAGAGGAGTTCATGGCCAGCTCAATGACTGTGAGGTGCCCAGGTCTTGTGGCTACAAAATAATCAGCCCCCCTCCAGCATGCTTGTCTTTTGGTATGAGGTGTTTGTGCTGATATGCTCTTTAGGTTTTCACCAATCTTGGCGCTGTGCTTTATGGCCAAACATCTCCACGTTGGTCTCGTCTGTTCAAAGGACATTATTCTAGAAGACTTGTGTTTTGTTCAGATGCAACTTTGCAGACCTAAACTGTGCTCCAATGTTTATTTTTAGATAGAAGAGGCTTTCTTCTGCCAAGCCTTCCAAACATGCCATTTTTGTCCCATATTTTTCTAATGCCATTGTCATGAACTTTATCATTTAACGTGTTAACTGAGGCCTGTAGAGTCTGAGGTGTAGTTCTTGGGTTGTCTGCCATTTCTCTGAGCTTTACACGGTCTGATCTCAGGGTGAATTTTCTGGGACGTCCACTCCTGGAAGGAGAGGTGTCTGTTTTAAATGTCTTCCACTTGTGAATAAACATCAGATTGTTTGGAAATGGCCGTATTACTCTTCTCAGATTAATGGCAGCAACAATTGCTAAGATGATCATCTAAGATGATTGCTGATGTCTTACCTCCTTGGTATTGTGTTAACACACACCTGAAGGCTCCAGACCGGCAAACTGCCAAAGCTTATGCTTTTATAGAGGCGTTCAGACTTGCTGATGATCAGTTAATCAAAGGTATTTGATTAGCAGTGCTTGACTGTTATTTACCCTCCGAATTCTAATGTAAACAGTAAGGGCGTCCTAACTTTGTCACACATTGCTTTTCCATTCTGGCTTTATTTTTGTTCAGTAAATAATGACACGGTGCAATTTGTCATGTGTTTTTGTTCATCTGAGGATTTATTTTCGAAATTTTAAGACCAGCCAAGGACCAGTTTTTTTTAATGATGTTCTGATACGGAAAACCATGGAATTCAATAGGGTGTCCTAACTTTTTCACATGACTGTATATATATATATATATACATATGATGCATTTTTAGCATCAATATTCCAGTCTTCAGTGACACACTCATATTACTTGAGAAGATCCTGCACACTTTTAAGAACGCACATTTAATACGTGTGGAGTAAGAACATAAGGTAGATGAAGTGTTTAAAACATACTGAGCACAGTTCAATTGAATGATAAGGTTTACTCTCTTTAACTTTATATAGTTATGTGTTCATCTGCTTCTCCCATTTGCTTTTTTTATATTGTTTATCAATTTATTACAATCAGATAAAACAAGAATTTTCTCAAAAATTGATTACTATATACTACTGATAAACTGAACATTCACCTAAATGGTATGAGATGACTGGATGATTTCGACTGATTTGAACTGTCACCAACTGAATTGCAGAGGTCAAACTATTTCAAATTTAACGAATTAAGCTACAAACTCAAACACAATGTTTCCATCTAACATGTATTTTGAGCTGCAGCTCGACAGTGTCGTGTAAACATGGCTGAAGACGCAAAAAGCGAAGGAATAGGCAAACCGATTTAATTGAGTGAGTCATTTACGCTGGAACCGCTCCGATTGATTCAAACTCGTCACGAACAGCACATTTCGCAAGAGTTTTTCGTTTCGAATTTCGACATCGCTAGAAATTATTGAAACGGAGGAGATTTGAAACTCCGAATCAGTTACTACTGCGTCGCAAAATGATTAACTGTTTCGAAGCGCTACAATCGGATCGCGAATCATTTAATTCTGATCGTGAATCAAAGCGCGTAGCGCGAATCATTTTAGATCGGAACTTCGGACGGGTTCGTTAATCATTTCGCAAATTTAAAGATTCCCGATTCGCGATCAGTGCTTTGAATATCCGATCTTAAAATGATGGTTAGCGAATCATTATTGAGATCGGCTGAACTACGGAGTGCGGATCGCGAATCATTTGATTCAGATCGACTCCGGAGCACCTATCGCGAATCATCCGATTCAGATCGACTTCGGAGAACCTATCGCGAATCATTTGATTCAGATCGACTTCGGAGAACCTATCGCGAATCATCTGATTCAGATCGACTTCGGACCACCTATCGCGAATCATTTGATTCAGATCGACTTCGGAGAACCTATCGCGAATCTTTTGATTCAGATCGACTTCGGAGAACCTATCGCGAATCTTTTGATTCAGATCGACTTCGGAGCACCTATCGCGAATCATTTGATTCAGATCGACTTCGGAGAACCTATCGCCAATCTTTTGATTCAGATCGACTTCGGAGCACCTATCGCGAATCATTTGATTCAGATCGACTTCGGAGAACCTATCGCAAATCATTTGATTCAGATCGACTTCGGACCACCTATCGCGAATCATTTGATTCAGATCGACTTCGGAGAACCTATCGCGAATCATCTGATTCAGATCGACTTCGGAGAACCTATCGCCAATCTTTTGATTCAGATCGACTTCGGAGCACCTATCGCGAATCATTTGATTCAGATCGACTTCGGAGAACCTATCGCCAATCTTTTGATTCAGATCGACTTCGGAGCACCTATCGCGAATCATTTGATTCAGATCGGAACTGCAGAGCGGGTTCTTGGATCTTTTGATTCAGTTCGGAGTACCTATCGCGAATCATTTGATTCAGATCGACTTTGAAGAACCTATCGCGAATCATTTGATTCAGATCGGAACTGCAGAGCGGGTTCTTGGATCTTTTGATTCAGTTCGGAGTACCTATCGCGAATCATTTGATTCAGATCGACTTTGAAGAACCTATCGCGAATCATTTGATTCAGATCGGAACTGCAGAGCGGGTTCTTGGATCTTTTGATTCAGTTCGGAGTACCTACCGCGAATCATTTGATTCAGATCGACTTCGGACCACCTACCGCGAATCATTTGATTCAGATCGACTTCGGAGAACCTATCGTGAATCATTTGATTCAGATCGACTTCGGAGAACCTATCGCGAATCATTTGATTCAGATCGACTTCGGACCACCTACCGCGAATCATTTGATTCAGATCGACTTCGGACAACCTATCGTGAATCATTTGATTCAGATCGACTTCGGAGAACCTATCGCGAATCATTTGATTCAGATCGACTTCGGACCACCTATCGCGAATCATCTGACTCAGATCGACTTCGGAGAACCTATCGCGAATCATCTGACTCAGATCGACTTCGGAGCACCTATCGCGAATCATTTGATTCAGATCGACTTCGGAGAACCTATCGCGAATCATCTGATTCAGATCGGAACTTCGGAGCGGGTTCTTGGATCTTTTGACTCAGTTCGGAACTTCGAGGCGGGTTCGTGAATTGATTCAGATCGGGACTTTGCAGAGTGCGTCACGAATCTTTTTTTCCTGTTTTCTTTTTTATTAAACAGTACAAAACATCAAACTATTAAGGCACTACATACATAAAACAACAACAAAAAAAAAAAGAAATTAAGGTTTTATTACAGTAAAAGTGCAGTAACCATTTTTGGTTTTGTATTAGTTTACAACAAATACTGTGGTTAAACTCACCATGGTTTAACTATAGTAACCATGTTTTTTCCTTCACCTTAAGAGGACACATGGATGAATACAGAGATGCAGTTTTCAGTGCTTTATAGGATTAACAGAGCTTTGGATAGTTTCAATATACTTGTCTTTATCAACTTTGAAAAGATTTCTGTTTATGTATGTGAAATTTAGCTAGCAGGAAACACAAATTAAGTTATATATATTTTTTAATATTCTCTTTAATATAACCTATTTAGTTAAATGATATATTTATATGCAAATATATTATTTGCAGTTTTGAAGGTGTCCACTAGAGGACCCTCCTGTTTAAGTCTATTTACTCACCATAACATTAACATCATTTTTTTTCTGTGTAACACTAAAGGAGAAAAGTTTAAAAGTCTTCTGCAGCTCTTTTCTGCATAACATTTAACTGACCAAGACAGCATAAAAGTATAATAAAATAATATAAAATATTATACTGATATCTGTTTATGTTCATATCAGCACTCTGAACAGACAGTAAAGTGTCCAGGTTTCTTACATGTCTGTACGAACATGCACCTCCACACGCTGGAGCTGTGAGTCACTGCTGAGCTGCACATATATAATTCACACAGGCAAAAGCAGCTCCTCCATATATTATTAAATGAAATAACCTCTCATTTAGAGCAGCAGCGAGGACAGCGTGTAAAACAGAAGCTCCGCACCGTCAGGGATCTAAAAAAGAAAGTGCAAACGCAGCATGAGAACAGCTCATATGGAAACCTATTGCTGCTCTTTCATTGTCCGGAACAATGATAACAATTAACTTAGTATCCGCTTCTATGCTGGTAAGACGTTTCACAACCACAAAATTGGATGAAATGAGGGGTAACGGCTATAGTAGTGTGCTGTGTTATTTTTAAAACAGCTAAACTAGACACTAGGGCTCTGTTCCAAAACATAGTGAGCTGACTTGCTTTGTGATACCCTAATAAGCAAAAATAAATAAATAAATAAATAAATAAACTTATATATATATATATATATATATAGAGAGAGAGAGAGAGAGAGAGAGAGAGAGAGAGTATAATTATATATACTATATATAATAAATTATTAGTTATAGTAATAATTAATTATATATGTATTATTACATATAATTAAGATTTATTTATACATTATAGACAAATTGTAAAAAATGAATTTTTAATAATACAAAGATTTTCAGTCTTTCATAGTATTAATTATATTATGAAATATAATAAATGTTACTAATTATATTAATAAAACAATTATATTATTAATTATATGTATTATTACATTGATTATTAACGTATTATTAATGTTTTTATTTATTTATACTTTATAAAAAAATACTTTATATATAAATAGTAAAAAAATATTTTTTATAATAAAAGGGTTGTCATACTTTTAAAAAGAAAATACAATTTCAGTTTTTCATAGTATTATATTACTAAATATAATAAATATCTTATTAATTATATTAACAATATAATTAATTATATTATTAATTGTATATGTTATATTACATATAATAAATGTAATAATATATTATTAATTATATTAATAGAATTAATTATATATGTGTTATTACATAGAATATTTATTTACTTATTTATTCTTTATATATACATAGTAAAAATTAATCATAAATAATACAAAGATTAAAAGAAAATACAATTTCAGTCTTTCATTGCATTAATTATATTACTAAATATAATAAATATATTATTAATTATATGAATCATAGAATTAATTATATATGTATTATTACATATAATACATATTTATTTATTTATACTTTAATATAAATAGTAAAAAAAATAATTTTTAATACAAAAACATTTTCAGTCTTTCATAATATTAATTATATTATTAATTATATGTATTATTACATTGATTATTAACGTATTATTAATGTTTTTATTTATTTATACTTTATAAAAAATACTTTATATATAAATAGTAAAAAAATATTTTTTATAATACAAAGGTTGTCATACTTTTAAAAAAGAAAATACAATTTCAGTTTTTCATAGTATTATACTACTAAATATAATAAATATATTATTAATTATATTAACAATATAATTAATTATATTATTAATTGTATATGTTATATTACATATAATAAATGTAATAATATATTATTAATTATATGAATCATAGAATTAATTATATATGTATTATTACATATAATACATATTTATTTATTTATAAAATTATTATATTATACAATTATTATATTATTATATAAATTATTATATTATTATATATTGTTTGTTTATTTAGACTTTATATATAAATAGTATTAATTAAATTTAATAATACAAAGATTGTCTAGTACATTTTAAAAGAAAATACAATTTCAGTCTTTTATAGTATTAATTATATTTTTAAATATAATTTAAAAATTTAAATCTAATATTATTAATTATACATATATTATTACATATAATATTTATTTATTTAATAATTATTCATTAATTCTTGTCACTGTTACTTTCAATGTTACTTTGTAATTATTTGTGAAATTTATTAGCAATATATATATATATATATATATATATATATATATATATAGTAATTGTAAATTCATTTATTTAGTCTATATGTATTATATTAATTATTTATATGTTATTTATATTATTTATTTGTGAGTGGTTATAGTGTGTATTTATGAATATACAAGTACAATAAGATGGCATTTTTTCTAATTAGATTTATGTATTACTTACTGAATTCTATTAAATGAATAAAAGTATATTTAAAATAAACATTTAATTTTTTTTATGAGCTTGCCACAATGCATGATGGGATTGTTCTCTTCAATGAAGGATACATGCAGCAGGCCTAAGAATTCAGTCACCAAAAAGGCTGCATCATTAAGATTCCTACCATTTGGAACAGCCATACGACGCCTTAAAATGTTGCCTGCGTAGGCAGCTCACTGGGTTGTCGGAGCCGAGCCTGTAAGTCGTTAAGTCCCGCCGAACATCACAAGAGTTCAGGGTCTCCCAGCCAATCAGCCTCGAGCGTGGATGTTTTTAATCAAACCGCTGCTGCGTTCCGCCCGTGAAAGTGGCACCATGACGCCCGCAAACGCCGACCGTCACTGGCTCACCACCACGGCCCACATAAGAGACGCTCTCGGGCCCAGAGCTATAAACGGTGCGCTCTTCATCACGGGCCGACCGCAATCTAAACAGAGGCATCCTCTAAACATAGAAAGGTAAAATAAAGAGGCGGATTTCTATTTGTGGAGGTCGTGTGCTGAAGGGTGAGGCTGAGGTTTATAGTCGTGTTTTATATCGTCGAACACGGACAACAGGATCACTATGAGCTGTTTATGAGAGCGGGACGGGCCTATCGTTTCTCAAAAAGCCAAAAGGTTTGCAGACACGATACCTACGAGTCAAGAGAACAGTCTGCTGTTTATGGGTAACCCAAATACTAATAAAACACAGTAAAGTCCTGTCTCTGTGTTTTACACTCTCAAATGGGCCAAGAGGCTCAAGTTTTGAGGGGAAAAGAGACTAAAGGTTAACATTAACCGAGGAGCTGGTACTTGCGTGTTCATTAAACGTGGTTAATTTAGGAGCAACATGAGCAAAGAATGAAAATGAGGTAAATGTGCAATAGAGGATCTCATTATGACAGTTCAGTGTAAAGGATGACAGTTTGATTACTATTTATTCTGTAACATTTATTCTTCAAATGAACCTTTTCACACCTATTGTGTGATTTCAAATGATTTTAAAGTAATTGCAATCATGTACTGTAACATAAAAATATATATTTTTTATTAATAAATATTTTTTGTATTTACATTTTTTTGTCAAAATATGAAAATTTATTACATTGATAAAACAAAACAAAACAAAAAAAAAAAAAAATTGCAAAAATTGCAAAAATTGCAAAGATGGTCATTATATCAAAATGATTAATTAAAACCAACAAATATTTTCTGGATAACCCTATAAATGTATTACATAAACATCAATCCAAATATTTATTATATAAGTTGTTTATATAATAAATATTATTTAATTAATATTAATCAATATATTTATAAAGACAATATATTTTTACTAAATATATAGTATTTATTTATTAAGTGCACTTGTAACTGTATATATTTGTGTACTTGTTTAATTTAATAAAGTTGTTTATTTAAAGTATAAGTTAATAATATAAACTATATACACTTATATTTTGTCACTAAAAAAGTAATTAAAAAATACTACTAACTTATACTTTATACAATTTTTAATGTTTAATATTTCTTTATTTTTAGATTTATTTTTAGAGATAAACACATTTACGTGTGTACTTAAAAATAAATAAAAAATAAATAAACAAATATATACATTCACAAGTGCACTTAATAAATAAATACTATATATTTAGTAAAAAAAATATAATGACTATAAATATATTTATTAATATTAATTAAATATAAATAACTTATATAATAAATATTTCTAAGTATTATAAGAAAATATTCCTCTAACATCTGAGACGTGGACAACATTTTATTTATATTTTAATGTATTTTAAATGTTCATATATTATAATTTATATTTTTAAATTAATTTAAAGTTACTTAAAACTTATTAAAGCTATATTTTAAATGGTTTAAAGTCTTTTAAATAAAAAATGAAAATATTAAAATAAATATTTATTTTTTAATTTAAAAAAGTGTGTGTGTGTGTGTGTGTGTATATATGTATATATAATATTTTTTATTATATTTCTATAAAATGTTTTTATCTTATATATTATATTCCTATATAAGCTATAAAATATCTTTTCTGAAACATTAGTGTCATAATTGTTTTCAAATAGGTTCCTGGAACACTTTTCCGATCTGCTATTGGTTGAAAAAACAGCAAGCCCCGCATCAAACTCACGCTATTGGTTGAAATGCTCAAAGACTGATGATGTAAAATACAGAATCACAATGATTAATATGTCTGAAATGGCCAAACTGAAAAAATGGTGCTCTTCAAGTTTAAGCACATTGATATTCACTGCAAAACAACAAAGATGTTGATCACGACTGATGTTTTTCAGTGTGCACTGCTGCACATCAGTGAGAGCGTGTATGTGGCACGTGCATCAGAATGAACGGATATGAGAGAAGACATGGCTTGCGGGAGCAGCAACACAGCGGCAGACAAACATGACATATAAATATTGCATTAGAAGAACAAACCCTTCCCAAAGCCCCCTGAACGGGCTCCTGCTTGGCCAAATCAGTGCAGGGCTGAACGTCCAGCTGCCTCACTGCATTTATTAGGCCTCTGATGCATGAAACACACTTCTGAATGCACTGATTACATGTGACTACATGTGATCACTGAACTGCCTCCAGTATTACAATAACAATACAGCACAACACTGCAAAAAATCCGCTTCTCTGTCTTGTTATTAGTAGAAATATCTAAATACCCATAAGAAATTTCAAGACGTTAATTTTGGAAAACATTTTTTGAATTGTATTGCCCCATAAATTTCTTAAATCCTTAAACCATAATCCTTACATGGATATTTATTTATATTATTTATTATACAAGTAACTATTTAACTTGGTCTCTAAAAATAAATATAATTATTTTATTTTATTTTATTATTTTTTTATGAATGTAATAAATTCACAGGGCAATCCAGAAAAGATTTGTTGGTTTTAATTAGTAATTTGAATATAATGGCTTTATATTACACCATTCATTCATTAATTATTTATTTATTTACGTATTCATTGTTGTGTATGGATGTAATATATTTATGGAGCTATTCAAGAAAATATTTGTTGATTTTAATTAATTTGATATAATGACTTTATAATACACATTTCTTTGTTTATTAATTTAATTTAATTTAATTTTATTTTATTTTTTTTAAATTTTATTTTATTTTTGTTGTTGTTTATGGATGTAACAATTTCACAGGGCTTTCCAGAAAAAAAATGTTGATTTTAATTAATAATTTTCATATAATGACTTTATATTACACCATTAATTTAATTTAATTTAATTTAATTTAATTTTTTTATGAATGTAATATGTTTACAGAGTAATCCAGAAAAGATTTGTTTTGAATATAATAACTTTATATTACACCATTCATTCATTCATTCATTCATTTGTTTGTTTGTTTGTTTATTTATTCATTATGGTGTATGGATGTAATATATTTATGGAGCTATTCAAAGAGAATTTGCTGGTTTTAATTATTTATTTATATTTAAAATAAAACAATATATATAAAAATTAATAGTGTAATATAAATATATAAATAATAATATTTTATTTATTTCTTTATATTTATTGACAAGATTTTTTAACTAATGAGAGAATTTTAAAACATTTTAAGGTAATATATCCCTTTACATTTTATGCATGAAAAAATACTATTTAAGTAGATTTCCTAAAGTAAATATTCTTTAAATATATATTTATCGTAAGCCTTTACTGCACTTTTCCCAGCAACATCATTAAACTAATTATAGTTTTCTAAATGCTGGTAGACTTTCTCTCTAACTAGTTTAAACGGTGGAAAAGACTCTCTGACTGAGTTATTGCTAGCTGACCTTCAGACGTTTCTCTTGTGGTTTGACCGCAAGCTCTTCTTCAGGATGGTGATTGTGTTCTGACATGATAAGGAGCCGCTGGAGAGTCTGCAGTGGATCTGGAACAGACTCGAGCACCGGCTGGCTGGACGCTCTCCAAAACCACACAATCTGTCCCCCACTGCCAGGAGCTGGACCTGCACCGGGGACACGAGATGAGAGGGACAATGTCAAGTCATTACAGCAAAGATGGATTAATTAAAATCAACAATGTTTTTTTGAATAGCCTCTTAAATATATTACATCCATATGCAATAATCAAAGAAAGATTGAATGAATGAATTGTGTAACATATAGTAATTACATCAAAATAATTCATTAAAATCAACAGATCTTTTCTGGAAAGCCCTGTGAATTTATTCCAATCATAAAAAACAAACAAACAAACAAATAAATAAATTGTGTCATATGAATTAATTACATGAATAGCCTCATAAAAATATTACATTCATACACAAGAATGAATGAATGAATGAATGGTGTAATATAAAGTCATTATATGAAAATTATTTAAAATCAACAAAAATTTTCTTGAAGCCTTGTGAATTGATTACATCCATAAATAATAATCATTAAATAAGTAAATAAATTGTGTAATATAAAGTCATTATGAAAATGATTAAAAATGAACATCAACAAATCTTTCTTAATAGCTGCATAAATATATTACATCCATACACAATAATTAATGAGAAATAAATAAATAATGCATAAATAGTGTAATATATATTCAAATTATTAATTCAAATCAACAAATCTTTTCTGTACTGCCCTGTAATTTTATTACATCCATAAAAAATAAAATAAAATAAAATAAAATAAAATGGTGTATTACAAAGTCATTATCTTTTCTGGTAAGCCCTGTGAATTTATTACATCCATAAACAATAAATATATTTATAATAAACAATTATAATGAGTGAGTAAATGAATAAATAAATAAATAAATAATGAAAAAACTTTTCTTGAAGCCTTGTGAATTTATTACATCCATAAATAATAATCATTAAATAAATAAATAAATAAATACATTGTGTAATAAAAAGTCATTATATGAAAATTATTAAAAATTAAAATCAACAAATCTTTTTTTAATAGCTGCATAAATATATTACATCCATACACAATAATTAATGAGTAAATAAATAAATAATGAATAAATGGTGTAATATATATTCAAATCATCAATTAAAATCAACAAATCTTTTCTGGATTGCCCTGTAAATGTATTACATCCATAAAAAATAAAAAATAAAAAATAAAATAAAATAAAATAAAATAAAATGGTTTATAAAATGGTGTATTATAAAGTCATTATATGAAATTTATTAATTAAAATCAACATATCTTTTCTGGTAAGCCCTGTGAATCTATTACATCCATAAACAATAAGCATTAAATAAATAAATAAATAAATAAATGATGTAATATAAAGTCATTAAATCAAAATTATTAATTAAAATCTAATTAATTAATTAAAAATTTTCTTGAATAGTCAATAAATATATTACATTCATACACAATAATGAATGAGTAAATGAATAAATAAATAAATAAATAAATAATGAATTAATTGATTGTGTAATATAAATTCATTCTATTCAAATTATTAATTAAAATCAACAAATCTTTTCTGGATTTCCCTGTGAATGTATTACATCCATAAATAATCAAATCAATTCAAATCAAATCAAATCAAATGATAACAAAGATGGTCATAACAAAATGATGAATTAAAGAAAATATTTTCTGGACAACCCTATAAATTTATTACATTTCTAAGCAACAACCCTTAGAATTATGAATTATATATAGTATTAATATATATATATATATATATATATGTAGCCTATACATGAGTAGTATAAATATATAAATAATTATTTATTTATAAATAATTTACAAATATTATAAAACAATTTTTTCTCTCTAATATCTGAGAATCGGAACATCACAAACATTTTATTTATATTTTAATAAAATATATATATATATATATATATATATAATATAAATAAGAATGTTTTTGTTTAAATAAAAAATGTAATATTTTTGTATTTCTTCACCTTTGCAGGTTTAATATTTTATTATTTTTTCTAGCATTAAAACTCTTGGAAAATACGTATTTTCACTAACTAATAGCACTAATAAGCTGAAGCCTGCATGTCATTAATATGAAGGGAAACCCCTGCTACAACCAGTGATGACCAATGATGACATAACGAGAGAGAAAACAAGAGCGACGGCTGGAGTTTGTGGAAAATGTGCTGAGGGCACAGCTGGCAGAAATGAGACAGATCGCAGAGGACGCTCAGCTTTTAGCGCAGACGGTCAGACCGTCTATGAAACGCGGCTATGAGTAAAAACCACTGTCCTGAGAACAGCTGTGCGCCTGACAGCCATAAACTTCCACGAGAGCGAGACGCATTCTTCCGTCTGTCTGTCATCGCAACGGAGGAGTGGATCGACCTCAAATCTCCCCCTCGAATTCAGATCGCAGCCCAAAACATCATATTCTCAGGTCCATCCGAAGCGCTCACAATGAACGCATTGTTACAGGCGCTTCTCCAGACACCACCTCAAACAAGATTAAAGCGACGTCTCTCACGCTGATTGCCATTTCCCAATAATGCGAGACGCAAAAACCTGCTGAAATTATTTAGATGTGGCTGAGAGCGCAGCTACGACAAGTACAATTGGCCACCGTCGCACTTTTGTGCGGTTTTAAAACAGATCTGTATTGTTTGGTAGGAAAATGTGAAGTGTTGCGCGTTGACGTCAACTCCTGAAGAGTGGGAGACTGAGGCTTTTGTCATCGTGTTTGTTTGTGTCTGTGTTTTGTGTGCTGGAAGACAAAGACAAACAAGTACTTGTGCAATCACAGTTCGACCGCGGTCCCGTTTTAAAGAAACAAGTCTTCAGGAACAGACTGGAGATGATCTTAGCAAGTCGGTTACACAGCTTTATAGCTGCAACCTGAATAACATTTCAGTTTAAGGAATAGATTATCCAAAAATGAACATTTGCCGAAAATGTATTCACCCTCCAAGACGCAGATGAGTTTGTTTCTTCATCAGATTTGGAGAAATGCAGCATTTCATCACTTGCTCACCAATGGATGTGAATGGGTGCCATCAGAATGAGAGTCCAAACAGTTGATAAAAACATCACAATAATCTAAAGTAATCCACACCACTCCAGTCCATTAATTAACATCTTGAGAAGACAAAAGCTGCGTGTTTGTAAAAAGAAATTAATCATTCAAAAGTTTTAATGTTTAAAATAAAATTATTATAAAATATATAATGAAATAAAAATTAATAATGTAGAATTTTTTTACATTTATTTATTAAAAATATTTTGTTTTATTTTACATCTATTGTTTTATTTATTTTTCAGTTCAAGTTCAAGGTAATTTAGTAACATATAATTTATTATTTTTATTATATCATTTATTATTATTATTGTTATTATAGATTTGATTATACATTTAATATTTATTTTTTTTTTTTGTTTTTCAATTAAAGTTCCAGGAAATCCACCAATAAAAAGACCACAAACAAACAAACAAATAAATAAAAGTTCAATTAACACATGTTGTTTGAATTTCAATCACTGTGATCTCAGTACTGTTATTTTTCTTACATATTTTATTGTATATTTTATATATATATATATATATATATATATATATATAATTTTTTTTTTTTTTCAGTTAAAGCTTAAGGTAATCTGCCATTAAAAAGACAATTTTTAAGTTTAATAATTGCAAGTATATTTAATTTAAATTATTTTATTTAATTTAAATTAATTAAAGCATAAATCTAATGTTTTAATGCTTTTTAAACAACATTCAATATAACTATTATAAGATTTATAATTAAATAACAATTAGTATATCATATATTATTAATGTAGAATTTTTTACATTATTTAAAATTTTGTTTTATTGTACATCTATTTTATTATTTATTTTTCAGTTAAAGTTCAAGGTAATTAATAATATATAATTTATTTATTTTTTATATAATTTCCTATTATTATAGATTTGATTTATATAGATATACATAATATAGATATTTTTATATTTATTTATTTGTATTTTTGCTTTTCAGTTAAAGTTCAAGGAATCCACCGTTAAAAAGACCATCAATAAATAAATAAATAAATAAATAAATAAATAACGTTCAATTAATGCATGATGTTTGCAAAGGTAATGAGTAATCATGTTTAATCATAGTGATCTCAGTACTGCTATTATGTTTCTTACATATTTTATTATATAATTGTAATAATTTTAATATATATTATTATATAGTTTAGAATACATAATAGAATAATATAAATTTTTATTATATATTTGATTTTTTTTTTTTAATATATTTTTATTGTTTTTTTTTCAGTTAAAGCTTAAGGTAATCTGCCATTAAAAAGACAAAGTCTGAAGTTCAATAACTGCAAATACATATTTAATTTAAATTAAATTATTTAATTTAATTTTAATTAATTAAAGGATAAATCTAACATTTTAAAGCTTTAACAAACATTAAATATAATTATTCTAAAATATATAATTAAATAATAATACTACGTAATTAATATATATTATTAATGTAGAATTTCGTACATTTATTTTTTTTACAGTTAAAGTTCAAGGTAATTAATAATGTCTAATTTATTATTTTTAAAATAGCATTTATTATTTTTATTAAATATTTAATGATATTTTTAAACATTTTTTAAAAGTTCAATAATTGCACAATATCACAATTTTTTCAACATTTTAAGATAGATATTATTATTTTTCAGTTCAAGGAAATGTAAGTGCAAAGAAATGACTGTTTGATGTTTCTTTCACTAATTAATTGTGTTAAATGATGGTGATTTTTGCCATAACGAGCAGCCATTGGAATAATAAATGTGCCGTTCACAGTGTTCAGGTTGACGTTGATTGAATCAACAGCTCGTTAGTGTGTTTTCGTCAACTGACGGCCACTGCGACATTAACTACTCCAAACAATCACCTTTATACGTTTCTCTTTTCTTTGTGTTTGAAATGAGCCGATTTAAAGTGGGTTGGAAAGACCAGAGCAGGGCAGCAGAGAAGTCAAGCACGTTCATGGGTCGTCATTGCCGGGATAAAAATACTTCCCAAAATAATTTATTCAAGGATTCCTTTTCTAGGTCACATTTCCACGAGAGCCACAGCACTATATTTACAGAGGCTGCTTCAGCGCTGGAGGAGTGACACGTCTGAACAGTTGTGTCCGTGCGTCTCGCTCGTTTATTAACGCCGCTGACGCGTAACTTTAGTCTGATATCTATTTTAGCTTGCTTTTTAATATCCAGAGAAGTTGAATTTATCCCAGAGCCCAAACATCAAAGCTTAAGCATCTCCTGTAAAGTTTACACACAAATCTTGAGTGTCCCAAAAATCCCAAAAGTCAGAGATCTCAATACGAAAAACATTTCTTATCAAATACTGCCAAGACCAAATGATCTGAGCTGCTATATTCATTTTAAAGCTATTATTGACTCTTATAGCATTTATTATTAAAATGCTAAACTCATCATCTTAAATGTATGTTAGTAATTCATCCTGAAACATTTAAAAAAATAATTTCAGCCTTTTGTGTGCTAGTTTTGGTTCATGAATCTATTTTTGAAGACATAAAATAGCTTTGTGTGAGAAACAGACTAAACCGATCATTATTTGTTGTTTTGTGGTTTGTTTATTTATTTATTTATTTGATTCGTCATACATTTATTATATTTATTTTATATCACTATTCATATAAATGTAATTTTTTTATTTTTAATTATTTTAGCTTTAATATATACTTTTAGTTCAACATTGGTCACTTTATTTATTTTATACATATTATATAAATAATGTATATATTTGTGTATTTATGTTTTATTATTTATTTACATATTTATTTGTTTATGTAATATTTATATTTAATATATTTATTTTATATTTATTATTTGATTCATAACTTTGTATTTATATATTTTCATTATATGTATTTTATATCACTTTAATTCATATAAACATTACATTAATGTAATTATTTTTATTCTTAAATATTTATTTATATTTAATATATTTTTTAGTTCAACATTGTTCATTTTATTTATATTATACATATTTTTATATAACTAATTATATACATTATGATATATTTTATATTTTTGTTTATTTATAAATATCTATTTATTTACTTTAATTCGTAATTATTTTAGTATTAATATATACTTTTAGTTCAGCTTGTGTCATTTTAATTTTTATACATATCATATAAATTATTATATATTTTTTGTTTGTTTATTTTCTATACATTATTTATTTATTTCATATTTATTTATTTACTTATTTATTTGATTGTTAACTTTTTGTATTTATATATTTATTATCTTATTTTATATCACTTCATTCATATAAACAACATGAATATATTTATTTTGATTCTTAATCATTTTAGTATTAATATATACATTTATTTTTAACATTGATTTTATTTATTTTTACACATTATTATATAAATATATACATTATTATGCATTTTATATATTTGTTTATTTTACATGCATTTATTTATTTATTTATTTATTTATTTGATTCTTAAGTTTTTGTATTTATATATTTATTATTTTTATTTTATATAACTTTATTCATATAAACATAACATTAACATATTTATTTTTATTCTTAATTATTTTAGTATTATTATATACTTTTAGTTAAACATGGGTCATTTTATTTATTTTTTACACTATATTATATAAATAATTATATACATAATTATATATTTTACATATTTGTTCATTTTACATGCATTTATTTATTTAGATATTTTATAATTATTATTTATTTATTTGATTCTTTATTTGTATTTATATATTTATTATCTTTATTTTATATCACTTTACTCATTTAATATATTTATTTATTTTTACACTTATTTCAACATTTTGGATTTTATACGTATTACATAAATCATGATACACATTTTTATATAATTGTTTATTTTATATTTATTTTAAATATATATTTATTTTATTTAATTATAATTCATTTATTTAATTCTTAACTATTTGTATGTAAACATTTATATTTATTTATTTATTACTTAATATAATAATATTTATGCAATATAATATAACATAAATATTATAATAAATAAATGAACACTGGTCACCAGATATGTCATCCAACCTGGGATATTTTAGTTTATAGCGAAAAATGAGGTTGATCTGATGCCACACAAAGCCACCTTCAGAAAACCTAAAAGTGCAGGAGTCATGTGGACTATTTTATGACACATTTATGGCACTTCTTGTGGTTTCTGGCATTTGACAGACAAGGTCCGGACCTGAAAACAGCAGATCAGAGGCTGCAGTGGAGTCTGAGCCTCAGTGGGAGTCGCGGCCCCAGACCCATAAAACCTAATAAGAGCTAAAAGTCCTCACTCAGCAGCCTTCAACTCCGTCTCAAACGCAGAGACTCCTTCCTGCTGCACGAGGAACCACGGAGAGCCTCACGCCGGCCCGTACAGACACTCAGATCAGAGAGAAAGCCCTCAGGGACTGGAACAGAGAGCAGAGGAAGGGACAGTCCAACACAAACAAACCCCTGCATTTCCTTTTCCCTCCACCTTATCTTCCCTTCATCCCTCGCTCATTGTTCCTCCCTGTGATTGTGCTTGTGCTGATGCAGCTGGGAAACTCGAACAGACTCCATGTGAGCGAGAAGCCTGATCTGCCCAGAGAAACAGTATTTATGGAGCCATTCTGAAGTTCATCCAAAACGAAATAATTTACTCACCCTCGTGTCTTTTTAAACCGGTATGACTTTAAACAGTGTGTTTAGACACACAAACAAAAGGCAAATTACAAATAAGCAATCAACAAAGACTACTGTCTTTTAAACACTTGACATGTCAAGCAATTCTTAGATTTAATGTTAAATCATTCATTTGTATTTACTTGTTTTCATTTAATATATTTAATAATTTTATTTAAATAAATGTAAATATTTCTTAATTTGTATTTTTTATTTTTTAAAATGTTATATTAACCATTACTAATACATTTTTATATATTATAATATAATGCTTTAAAATTATGTTTTAATTATGTTAATAAGATTGAATATATTATTTTTAATTAATTGAAATAATTATTGCATTTATTAATTTAAAATGAATTGAAATAAAGGTAAATATTTCTTAATTTGTTTTTTATTTAAAAAATAATATATTAATTATTACTAATAGATTTAAATAATAATATAATAATAGAAAAATAAATTATGTTTTAAATACAAAATAAATGTAAATAATAATTAAATGTATCTTCAATAATTACTATCAATGCAGTTTTCATAAATTAGAAGATTAAATAGAATGTTTTTCATATAATATAATAATAATAATAATGTAATATTTTTAAATGTAAATTTAATGTAAATAAATATTGCCTTTATTAATTTCAAATTATGTAATATTTTTAAATGTAAAAATAATTGACATAATTATTGCATTGATTAAATTAATTTATTTATTAATTTAAATATATGCAAATATTTCTTAATTCATTTTTTCTTTTTTAAATATTATATTTATTCTTACAAATAGATTTTAATTACAATAGAATGCCTTAAAATTGTTTTAAATTTAAAATAAATGTAAATAATAAATAAATATTACTAGTTTATTTATTTTTATAAGTATTACCCATGCAGTTTTCATATATTAAAAGATTAAATGGAATATTTTTAATTTAATATAAATAATAAGTAATAAATGTTTAAAATGAATTGAAAAAAATATTGCATTTATTAATTTAAAATTATTATAAATAAATTTAAATATTTCTTATTTTTATATTATATTAATTATTACTAATAGATTTTAATAATAATAGAATACCTTTAAATTATGTTTTAAATTAAAAAAAAAAAATGTAAATAATTAAATGTATTATTAGTTTATTTACTTTTGTAATTATTGTCTATGCAGTTTTCATAAATTAGAAGATTAAACTGAATATTTTTAATATAATATAATATAATATAATATAAATGCAATATTTTTACATTTAAAATTAATTATTGCATTTATTAATTAAAATTTAATTGAAATAAAATTTAAATATAACAGATATCATAAAATAACTTAGGGAAGTTGAGATCCTTCAAAAACTTTTTTAAAAAGCAATAATTATTATCCGTGCAGTTAATAATTAAGGTAATTAAATGGAATATTTGCACTATTTATATAATTTAATATATTTTACATTTAAATTTAAATGATAAATAAATGTATTAATAACGTAAAAAATAAATAAAAAAATAATCTAGTTAATTATTGTATTTTACAGAAAATAAGCTGCACCTTAAAAGTCGCACTGGATCAATGTTGCATGTAAAAAACATAAGAAATAATGTAAAATACTGACAAATAAAAAAGACTAAAGATTATAAATACTATATACACCTGTATTTAAGTGATTTAAATTTAACAGTGTTGAACAGGAATGAAAAATGTAAGTATAATACAAACATAAATTATAATGGTGTTCATTATAAACACTGAGGAAATGTTTTTGGGTGAACTGTTCCTTTAATGCATTAACAGAGACTAATCATTTGTTCTGTTGTGTTCTGATTTCAATAGATGAATCAGTGTTATCGTACTGTGTGATGACAGATTCAGGGAACTGAATAAAAGTGCCATACCAGTAAATTCTATTCCTAGCAGGGCCAAACAGGAAGTGAGCTCATGAAAGACAGGATGTGTGCCGTTATTTCCCTTCATGGGTCGGTTACAGAACTTGACGCCGTTTACGCCGTTCAGCCCTACGCTGTCCTGTTCTTTCAGGGTCAGATTCAAATACAGGACAGCAGACAGTGATTGGACGAGAAGAGCACCAATCACCAATCACACAATGACTCAAAATTTCAAATATAGGATGTTTGAGAGGTTTCGTCTAGTATTTTGGTGTTTGCATTCATGTTTATTGTTTTAAGAGTCGGTCGTGTCATTCTGCCCTCCTTCCTACAATTATCCTGTGTTTTCCTGACTAATCTTACACAATAAATATCGACATTTGTGTCCCAGAAACAATATGTAATGTAGTTTAGTATATATCTTTTAAATATATTTTAGAAACATAACATTTACTTATTTAATATTTACTTATTTATTTTACATTTATTAAAATTACAATTACATTAATTAGTAATTTAAATAAAATAAATTAATTTTCATTTTATTTATTTGTCACACAACAGGACCATTTAAAATGAGCAAGTGAAGTGAATAAATATGGGAAAAAACCTAACCTGCATTAACCTGCATTTTTAATAATTAGTAAAACCACATTAATTATGAGATTGTATTTATAATTTTATAAAATTTTATTTAATATCTTTTAAATATATTTTTAAATAATAATATATATTTAAACTTATTTATTTATTTATTTTATATATTTATTTATTTATTTTATTTTATTTTATTTTAAACTAAATTAACATTTTTAATTTTATTTATTTCTCACACAATAGGACCATTTAAAATGAACAAGTGAAGTGAATAAAAATGGGGAAAAAACTAACCTGCTGTTATTTTTAATAATTAGTATAACCACATTAATTATGTGCTTGTATTTATAATTGTATAAAATTTTATTTAACATCTTTTAAATATATTTTTAAATAAAATATATATTTCAAACTTATTTATTTGTTTATTTTATATATATTTTTATATATTTTTCATTTTATTTATTTGTCACACAACAGGACCATTTAAAATGAACAAGTGAAGTGATTAAAAATATAAAGCAGTAAAGGTTATTAAAAATGGTGAAAAACCTAACCTGCTATTTCTTTTATATTCAGCTTTAACATATTAATTATATTTATAATTTTATACAATTTTAATATTTTTTTAATATAAAAATAATACATTATAATTTAAAAATTCTTATTCTTATTCTAATTCTAATTGTAATTAATTTTAATTATAATTTAATGTATAAATAATTTAAATTATTTATACATAAATTATTTGAATTATTTTATTATACATAGTTATTTAAATATAAAAAAATAATATATTATAATTACACTTTTCTAAATTAATTTTAATTATAATTTAATGTATAAATAATTAAAATCACACATAAATTTATCTTGTCACACGATGGGTCCATTTAAAATAAATTAATGAATTTGATTAAAAAAGGAGAAAAATCTAAAAGAAATAGTGACCAGGTAAAGGACCAAAGATATGCATCATTAGATCATTAGATAACATTTCTTAATAATAATAATTTTACACCAAATTACATTTTAAATATATTTATTATAAATTATATTTATTAATAAAAAATTACGAAAATAGCATTGCATTATTTAATCATTTAAATAAAAAAAAAAAAAAAAAAATCATTAATCTGTCACATTATAGGACTATTTAAACAAACAAAAAATATAAATAAAACATGTAAAGGCCAAAAAAAAAAAAAAAATTAAAAGGGTTAAAAACATGTATGTTCATATAAATTTTAAAGTAAAAAAAAAAAAAAAATCTAGGCAGACAAACAGATAAACTATAGAGTTTAATCATTTGACTAAAACAGAAAAACAGATTCTGGTGACTCTGAAATCCATTACCAAACTATAAGGGTCAACTCAGTGTTGAACTCATATGTGATTATGATTCTTTCAGCGTAAATCAGGCCAGTAGAGTTAAAGCACAGTATGATGGACAGGCCGTCACACAGCGTTACCCCCGCAGGCCGGTCGATCCCTGTGACCTTCTGGCTTAAAACGGCCCTAAAGGTCCATCAAAGAATCCCATTATGTCAACTGTCCAGCACAGACACTGACCAACAGGCCTCGTAACGAACACATAAAGGGCAACAGTGTGGTGGGCCGCGGCGTCAAAATCCACCCCTCCTCGCGGGCTAACAGCGGTCGCTAAGCCTAACCGGCGTGTCACAGCGAGCCCTGAGGTTACGTAAGAACGGTGCCAGAGCGACGGGACGCTTTAGACCAGCACTTCACCCCCAAAACCTCATGATCGAGAGCATGAAAGCCTCTGACGGGAGCGACTGCACTTCAAAGCCAGCGGAGCCTTTTTGACCCCGTAATACGGCGTGGTTTGAATCAGAGGAGAAAATGAAAAAGATGTTCAATATGATTATAATTAAAACTCAAAGGTCTTGGAATGGAATAAATGTGACCACTGAGAAACAAAACAAAACAATTACAACAAGTGTTGCATGACGAACAGATCATGAGATCCACACGGAATCTCAAACTGCACCTTTAATGTTCGTATAAATAGATTAAATCGATCATTTTGAACAGTATTTTGCTGTTTTATATTTATTAGCATGACCATATTAATTAAGAGATTCTAACGAATATTTATCATTTTTATGCAGTTGTAAAATTTTTAAATTATACTTTAAATGTAAAATTAATTTAAAGGATAATTACATTTATTAGTAATTAAAATTATTAATTACACAAATGCTACACAATTACACAAATAATTACACAAAAAAAATTGAAATGGTATATTTTTAATAATAATAATTTAATATATTTTGAATATAAATTCATTTTATTAATATTTGTAATTAGACCATTTTTATATTTATATAAAATGTATTTGTTATTTATTTAGACTACATTGATTAAAAGATTAAACAGAATATTTTAAACATCTTAAAATTTGATCCATTTATCAGTCATTTAAATTTTAAAAATCACATTTAAATATCTTTTACTAATATTTTATTACTTTAATAATATTTTACATAAACATATATAAAATTAATAATATATATATAGACTACATTGATTAAAAGATTGAACAGACGATTTATAATTTTATGTAACTGTAGTAAAAATTAACATACTAAAAATAAACAGCATTTTAAATTTAAAATGAATCGCATTTATCAGTTATTTAAATTTTAAAAATCACATTTAAATATTTAAATAATTTTTTAATCATTTAATTTAATCATTTAATCATTAATGTTATTTTACGTTAAAATATGTGTACAAATTAATAATACTGAAAAATAATTCAATGTATTAATATTTCTAAACATTGATAACTAGATCTAAAATTTAGACTGTATATTTTTTATTAGATTTACATTTTAAAATGTTTTTAATAATAATTCTAATTATTTATATTATTAAATACATAGATTGATAATTATATATATATATATATATATAGAATTATATAGATATATAGAATTTATATTTATTATAACTACATTAATTAAAAGCTTAAACAGAATATTTATCATTTTATGTAACTGTAGTAATAACTTTAATTTTTTCAATTGCATTTTAAATGTAAAATTTATTTCATTTACCAGTAATCACATTTAAAAATGTAAATAATATATTTTATAATAACATTTTAATATCTTTTAAAAGAATATTTTTAATTAAAAAATAAAAATGAATAATTTAATTTATTAATATTTCTAAATAAAGTAAGTGACATTAGTAGTAGTTTTAGTATTTGTTTAGAGAAAGAATAAAACAATAGTTAAAGGTTACGAACAGTTGACAAAACCTTGACATGTAAGTTTCTTTTTTTCCTTTGTTTCTCTTCAGTCAAGACAGATCTGACTAAGCAAACAGGAAACATTTTGGCAGGCTGGAAAAAACAACAATTTAGCTTCAGCAATTTTGCAGTGTTTGTTCTTTATCTATTCACAACCTTTTTTTTTTAAAAAAAAATGATGATGATGATGATGATAATAATAATAATAATAATAATAATTATAATATATATATATATATATATATATATATATATATATATATATATATATATACACACATTGATAAATAGATCTAAAATTTAAACAGTATATTTTTAAAATTTGTTTCATATCTTTTAATTAGATTTACATTTAAAAAATGTTTTTATGTACTATATATAGTGCCCAAAGGAAAATAATAATTTATATTTTAATATATAATATATCATATAATGTAATAGTAATAATAATATATTTCTAAAATAATTTTTAAAAATAATTACATTTATTAATATTTGTATAAAATAAAATATAATTAAAAATAAAACTACTTTTTTAAATGGCATTGTGGTGTTATTTTTAATTGGCACTGTGGTGTAAATTAATTTTAAATGGCAATGTGGTGTTAATTTTTTTTTTTTTTTAATTGTTTTTTTTTTTTTATTTATTTTATTTAAATTAAATTAATGATTCACTACAGGACAATTTTAAACAAAACTAACTAACTAACTAAATAAATAAAAAAATAGAAATAAAAAAAAAAAATCCAAATAACTAGTAATGGCAAAAATGTGATTAAACTTTATGTTAATAAATAAGCAAAAAACAATAGTCCAATCAATCAGTTTCCAATTCCCAAAATCAAATCCTACACTCTTTGCCATTTAAGAAACCACTTCACTCTACGATTGTAGTTTCATTTCATGCCGACTTTAAATTCACCGTACTAAAAACATCAAAATAAGCCATGCATGAGAGCATCTGAGACCAGGACATCCATGCAACCCTAAAACAACACTCCGTATTCCTGTGTTTTGTGTCCACGTTCCTGTCATTCAGAGCCAAACGGTGATGAAGGCGGCAGCTTGTCATGCACCAGTGAAAGAAAAGGAGAAACTGGATCCAGATTCACAAGAACATGTTGCAATCTCCTGATCTCTTGTCTTTACAAGCCCAGTCCACTTAGCAGCATGTTTTGGAAACGCAACAGGTGGTGAAGGCTCTGCGAGTGGCTTCACCTGAACACAGTGACATCCAAACATTAAGATAAATGGAAGAAAAGAAGCCAAGGATGTGTTTCCTGACCGGCACAAAGACCACGAGAGGCCACCGGAGAAAGACAAGACAATGGGACATGTCAGACAGACCACCAAAGTCTACACATGGGGGGAATTTACCAACAACAATTTATTTTATCCTGAAACGAATGGCAACTGCATCATTTAAATGCATTTACAACTTGATTAAAGAAATAGTTCAGCCACAAAAGGAACATTTGCTAAACATGTACAGTATTCAGTCACAGGCCATCCAAGATGTAGATGAGTTTGTTTCTTCATCAGATTTGGAGAAAGGCAGCATTGCATTACTTGCTCACCAATGGATGTGAATGGGTGCCGTCAGAATGAGAGTCCGAACAGCTGATAAAAACATCACAATAATCCACAAGTAATCCACACCACTCCAGTCCATCAGTTAACATCTTAAGAAGCAAAAAGCTGCATGTTCGTAAGAAACAAATCCATTATTAGGGAGTTTCAACTTTAAATTGTCCATAATCTATAATAGCACTTCCTTCAGTGAAAAAAGTCCATCTCCTGTTGTCTCTCACATCATCCATCCACATATTTGTTTAAAGCTGTTTTGTCTTAAAAACAGTGTTTGATCTTTGCAGATTTCTCTCCTGATTCAGACCAGACCGCTTTTCACTGAAAGAAGTGTTATTATGTTTTAGTGCCTTGTTAAAAATGTTTAAAAATCTAAGATTACGAGATTAAAGTCGTAATATTGCTAGAATAAAGTTGAAATATTTTGAGAATAAAGTCAAAATGTTTTGAGAATAAAGTCTCGTAATTTCGACTTTATTCTCATAGTATTTCAACATTATTCTTGTAATATTTCGACTTTATTCTTGTAGTATTTTGACTTTAATCTCATAATATTTAGACTTTATTCTCGTAATATTTCGACTTTATTCTCGTAGTATTTTGACTTTAATCTCGTAATATTTAGACTTTATTCTCATAATGATTCAACTTTATTCTCGTAGTATTTTGACTTTAATCTTGTAGTATTTTGACTTCATTCTCATAATATTTCGACTTTATTCTTGTAATATTTCAACTTTATTCTCGTAGTATTTTGATTTTATTCTTGTAATATTTCGACTTTAATCTCGTTATATTTTGACTTTATTCTCGTAGTATTTCAACGTTATTCACATAATGATTCGACTTTATTCTCATAGTATTTTGACATTATTTTCGTAGTATTTCGACATTATTCTCGTAATGATTCGACTTTAAATATTATTACTTTATTCTCCTAATTTCGACTTTATTCTCGAAGTATTTCGACATTATTCTTGTAATATTTCAACATTATTTTTGCAGTATTTCGACATTATTCTTGTAATGTTTCAACATTATTCTCGTAATGATTCAACTTTATTCTCAAAATATTATGACTAAAACTTCTACAAACAGCAAGATAAAAAGCCGTTTGCTCATCATCCAGAAGCAATTTTGTGAGGTTGTGCTCCTGTGGAAGCAATATATTTGTCTATTCTCATAAATACGCAGGAAGAGAACTAAATCTCAGATAAAGACACTTTTGATGTCTGTCTTATGTCTTGCCAAGCCTGCTCGCTTTATCAAACTTTACAGCTTAGATGTAGATTTGGCAATGATTTTTGGCAACGATGCAGCAGCTCTTAGAAAACGTTCATAAGGAGAGCAGAGAACAGCGATAATAAATCAACTTCAAACAGTGTGGTTTTAATCAAACATACACTGTACATACTACACATTTTCAGTCAGTAAAAGTGGCGTGATTGCACAAAAAGTGAGTTAAAAAATAAATCTACTTTTATTCATCAAGCAAACCTGACAAATAAAATGCATCGGTTTCCACAAAAATATTGGGCAGCAAAACTGTTTTCAACATTGATAATTATTAGAAATGTTTCTTGAGCAGCAAATCAGCATATTAGAATGATTTCTGATGGATCATGTGACACTGAAGGCCGGAGTAATGAAGGTGAAAATACAGCTTTGATCACAGGAATAAATTACATTTTAACAGACATTCACAAAGAAAATGTTTATTTAAAACTGTAATAATATTTCAAAATGTTACTGTTTGTACTGTATTTTTTATCAAATAAATAAAGCCTTGATAAGCAGAAGAATCCTACTGTTAAAAGTCCTCTCTATCAATCAAATCAGCATCAATCAAAACCCCAAAAGTCCAGACCAAACAGCACAGGATGTTGAAGTCAACAATTCAACACACAGACATGAAGAAGGATTGTCTTCTGTGGTTGTGTGTCTCAACTCAGAGATTACGAGCCCTAAACAAAACAACACAAGGGGCACGGAGCTCCAGACCAGATGTAGACTCTAAACAAAAGCGTCATGATGGGGAAGGCAGGGAGTGTGGGGGTCAAAGGTCAGGGCAAAGGGAAAGGTAAAAGAGTCCAGGGCTTTGGGATCTACAGAAGACCACATTTTACACAATGCAGGCATAAACAGAGATAGATATTTAAAGCTGAAAACAACCAGTAATATAACAACAAAATGTCAGAGTACTTTCTGTGTCGAAACCACAAAGAAAGTAAGACGTGAGAATAAGTGGAGGAAATCTTCTTTATGCAACAATTTAAGTTAAATGTGACCTGCTTTTGTAAGAATATTGTAAAATTAGCCAATTCAGCAATTGTGCATTTTATATAGTGGAGTCCAAAATGAGACCACATTGAAAATACAGGATTTTGTGGCATTTAAACCTGCAAATATGCAAGTTTTAGGATTTAAAAAAAAAAAAAAGTAAAACTAAAAAACATTTATTATGTAAAATGACATTAAATGGATAAAAAAAGAAAAGCAATATACACACTTTAAATACACAGGTTTTCAATTTAGCAAATTTCTCCTTACTGAATTGTATTATATAAAGTTGAAAATGACATCGCAATGAAAACATTTAATATTTAAACTGGCAAGTTTTACAATTTTTAAAAAAAAGTTACGTAAAATGAAGGTGTATTAAGAAGAAAATAAGCTGAAAATAAAATAAGTAGTACACATTTGAAATACATTATTTATTTATTTATTTATTTTTTATATTTTCAGATTTCATACTTTAACTTTTATTTCTTGGATTTTTTTATAGTGAATGAAATTACTTAAAAAATAAATTCATTGTTTTTATTTTATTTTATTTTATTTTATTGGAGTAAAACGTGACCTGCTTTTGTAAGAATATTGTAAAATAAGCCAATTTAGCAATTGTGCAGTTTTACATAGTGTGCAATTTTATATAGTGAAGTTCAAAATAAGACCACATTGAAAATACAGGATTTTGTAACATTTAATAAGCAAGTTTTAGGATAAAAAGTTTTATGTTTTATTATGTAAAATGTATTAAAATTATTTTTTTACTGTTATTTTTAATCACTCATGCACTCATTTTTCTTTTTTCCTTTCTTACTGTAGAGTAAAATATGACCTGCTTTTGAGAAAATATTGTTAAAACAAGTTTTGAATTCAGCAAATTTCTCATTATTGAATTGTATTATGAAATAACGTTGAATACATCAACATTTAAACTTGCAAATTTAGGATTTTAAAAAATGTAAAACAACAACAAAAAAAGGTTATGTAAAATGAAGGAGAAAATAAGATGGAAATAAAATAAATATTACCATATTTCTTACTTTTTATTATTTTTATTTCTTACTTTAATTATTTATTTATTTTGGAGTGAAATGCGAGCTGCTTTGTGAGATTTCACCATCTAAGACGTGCTGAATCTAACAAAGAAAGAACGTTTTTCCACTTTATGTTGGAGAACTTGGCTGTTGATATCAAGAACTCATCAATTTTTCAGGTAAACTGCCAAGTTTCCAGACCAAAAAGTGTGAAGACACAGATGTTGTGCACAGGGATCCAGAGCAGCGGGAACATGCTCAGGTAAGACAGTCTGTTTCACTGATTAAAAGGCTGTTTAGCAAAAGTAAATGAACCCCATCCGGACCCCATCAATCGGTCTGTGTGATTACGCGCTTGATCCTCTAATAGTCACCGTATGCTTCAAACACACTGGGCCTCAAACGCAGAGATGCAAACGGCCCCAGCGTTCAAACAGGAAGCTGGGTTTACTGTGACTTCCTGGCCTGAAGGTGTGTCATTAATCTTGACCTGAACCGAACGTGTGCATATGTGCACGTTCACAGAAATAATACACAAAAATATACATCATTAATATATGTTCCTTCCCTTATCTGGTGTATTGACATTGAAAATAAACATTCAGATTTAACATTTAAGAAAAACCTGTTAGTTTAACCAGAAAGTTTGGGTTTGAAGGTTTTTAAGGCCATACAGTCTGTCAGATGGATGGATGGAAAGATAGACAGGTTGCTAGGTATTCTGATTAGTTGCTAGGGTGTTTCTATGCAGTTACTTTGCATTTTGGGTTGTTGCTAGGGTGTTCTGGTTGGTTGCTAGGGTGTTTCTATGCAGTTTCTATGTATGCTGGGTGGTTGCTGGGGTTTTCTGGTTGGTTGCTAGGGTGTCACTATGCAGTTATGTATTCTGAGTAATTGCTAGTGTGTGCTTTGAGGTTGCTATGGTATTCTGGTTGGTTGTTAGGGTGTTGCTACGCAATTTCTATGTATTCTGAGTGACTGCTAGTGTGTGCTGTGTGGTTACTGCCATGTTCTGGTTGGTTGCTAGGGTGTTGCTACACAGTTACTATGTATTCTGAGTGATTACTAGTGTGTGTTTTATGGTTACTAGGCCGTTCTGTTTGGTTGCTAGGGTGTTTCTATGCCGTTTCTATGTATTATGGGTGGTTGCTAGAGTTTTCTGGTTGGTTGCTAAGGTGTTTCTATGTAGTTATGTATTTTGAGTGATTGCTAGTGTGTGCTTTGAGGTTGCTAAAGTGTTCTGGTTGGTTGTTAGGGTGTTGCTACACAGTTACTATGTATTCTGAGTGACTGCTAGTGTGTGCTTTGTAGTTACTAGGGTGTTCTGGTTGGTTGCTAGGGTGTTGCTACGCAGTTACTACATATTCTGAGTGACTGCTAGTGTGTGCAGTGGGGTTACTGCGGTGTTCTGGTTGGTTGCTAGGGTGTTGCTACGCAGTTACTACGTATTCTGAGTGATTGCTTACTGCGGTGTTCTGGTTGGTTGCTAGGGTGTTGCTACGCAGTTACTACGTATTCTGAGTGATCGCTAGTGTGTGCTGTGTGGTTAGTGCAGTGTACTGGTTGGTGCTAGGGTGTTGCTACGCAGTTACTATGTATTCTGAGTGATTGATAGTATTTGCTTTGTGGTTACTAGGGTGTTGCTGTGCAGTCGCTATAGTATTCTATGTGGTTGCTAGGCAGTTGCTAAGGTTATAAAGTCACTAAGTATTCTGGGTGGTTGCTAAAACATTGCTATGATATTCTATGTGGTTACTAGGAGCTAAGGTGTTTCCATGAAGTTACTAGGTATCCTGTGTGGTTGTTAGGAGGTTGCTAAGGTGTTGCTATGGTATTCTATGTGATTGCTTGGATGTTATGCGGTTGTTAGGGTATTCTGGATGGTTGCTAGGGTACTGCCAAGCATTTTCTACGGAGTTCTAGACGGTTGCTATGCAGTTGCTATGCTGTTCTGTGTGGTTTCTAGGGTGTTGCTAAGTGGTTGATAGTTTGTTCTTGAATGACTGCTTGAGTGTTTCAATGAAGTTACCAAGGTATTGTGGGTGGTAGCTAGGAGGTTGCTATGGTGCTGCTATGCAGTCGCTAGGGTCTTGCTATGGTATTATATGTGGTTGCTAGAATATTATGCGATTGTTATGGTATTCTGGACGGGTGCTAGGGTACTCTAATGAATTTTCTATGGAGCTCTAGATGGTTGCTGGTTGCTATGCTGTTCTGGGTGGTTGCTAGGTTGTTCTTGGATGATTGCTCAATTATTGCTATGTAGTTACTCGGATATTCTGGGTGGTTGCTAGGAGGTTAGTAAGGTGTTACTATGCATTTGCTAGGGTATTGCCAGGATGTTATGCAGTAGTTAGGATATATGCGTTTACTATGGAATTATGCATGGCTACTGGTTATATTATAATTACCTAATTGGCACCTTGCTCTCTATATATCTGTGTCAATATCAGCCATTGAACTCATATTGGTTGACCGCTAATCTTATCACAAATTGCCTATTGAGAAATAACAAGAAAACAGGGTCCAGTCACCATTTTATCAGCTGATCATTGACACACAGACATCAAGCCCCTCAGCCCATGTCAAACATTAAGGACTACGTGATCACGAGAGAGTCTAAGAGATTAGCGCTACTCGATAATAAGAGCCCAAACAGCTGTCTGGCACCGCAAATTACATGAGGATTTCGTCACCTGCTGTGTACGACTGACGTTAAATAGATTATTCAATCCCTTGGGGAGGTATAGCCAGCGATGGCGTCAAACAGGTCAGGGCTCTTGGCACCCCACACACACGGTGGCCTACAGGAAGTCTGGTTTCCAGGGTCCCCCGGGTTTAGGCTAAGGGTCAGCGGTATCAGGACCAGGGTTAAACGGTGTTGGGTTTCTCCTCACAGATGTAATGCAGAGAAACCGGACCTCTAAACACTACTGTACTAATAGTTTCAGTAATTTTTTTGTTGTGTGTTTTCGTAATTTTGATCAGTTATCTTCTTTTTAAAAATATATATCTATATAGTTTTTGTTCATTTTCATTCAGTTTCTGTTTTAGTTATTGCTGTACATCAAGTTAAAGAAATAATTCACTCAAAAACTTAACCCTTAGCCAATCCAAGATGTAGATGAGTTAGTATGTGTAGCATTCCATCACTTGCTCACAAATGGATCCTCTGCAGTGAATGGGTGCCGTCAGAATAAGAGTCCATAAAAACATCACAATAATCCACAAGTAATCCACGCCACACCAGTCCATCAATTAACATCTTGTGAAGCCAAAAGCTGCATATTTGTAAATAACAAATCCATCAAGACGTTTTTAAACTTCAAATCATTGCTTCTTGTCAAAATACGAGTCCATAATCCATAATACTGCTTCCTGGTCTGAAAAGTCATCTGGTCTGAATCAGGAGAGAAATCTGCACAGATTAACCACCATTTACAAGCCAAAACTGTTTAAAACAGCTCTAAACAAATATGTGGGTGGATTTTGATGTGAGAGACAACAGGAGATGGACATTTTCACTGGAGGAAGTATTATTATAGATCATGGACTTGTATTTTGGCCATTAGCAACATTTTAGGGTTAAAAAGCCTCAATGATAAATTTGTTTCCTACAAACACGCAGCTTTACACAAGGTGTTAATTGATGGACTGGAGTGGTGTGGATTACTTGTGGATTATTGTGATGTTTTTATCAGCTGTTTGGAGTCTCATTCTGACGGCACCCATTCACTGCAGAGGATCCATTGGTGAGCAAGTGATGGAATGCTACATTTCTTCAAATCTGATGAAGAAACAAACTCATCTACTTACATCTTGGATGGCCTGAGGGTGAATACATTTTTACTTTTGGGTGAACTATTTCTTTAAACTAGAAAAAGAAGAGAAATGTTGTTTTTATATTTTAGTAACAAACATGTTTTTGATGGTTTCAGTTTTAAACAATAATAACCATAAAAAAAGAGTGGATGCACCATTAGAAATGAATAATGGAACTAGAAATTAATCTCTAGACGAGTCTCTCTACTAACGTGTCTCTAGACCAAACCCCTGATTTCCTGACGATCCCCCGCAGGGCGCTCATTGTACTGTCAACACAACATTATGGAGCCAAGGTTCACCAAACACTGAACACTAATCTAATCTTAATGTGCTCTTCATTACTTGCGTGAATAACACACTCAGACGTAGACGGTCAATCAGCGCTGAGCTCGTGAAGCTTTCTAAATAATGTTTTCTGGAAAAGGAGCCGTTGCTGATAGCTTATCATGGTTATCCATTTATTCACAGTTATCTATTCACCATACAGACTTGCAGCCTGAATGCTAAGAACTGACATTTGTGCAAAACAAAAGAAAAAAAGAGTAGTCTATATTTAGATGATTAGACGCACACTGCTGAATGTAATTTCATTGATTCTCCTATTAAATTTTCCCATGACTGCATGCTGATTGAAAAACAAAAGCCAAAAATAACCCCCTCCACCATAAAATCACAAGATTTAAGATACTTTGCAAATGCATTAATATAAAATGCACAAACAGACATGGACAGTGATGCCAAAAAATATTTGGTATGTCTAAATGTCAATGCATTGCATTTTCCTTAGACCTACATTCACTTTTATTTATCAGTTCAACTCAATTACTTTTAATTAAAATAGTGTTTTAGTGATTTTTAGTTGATATATGAAGGTACCAAGAGGGTGTTTTTGTAGTGATGCCATAGAAGAACCATTTTTGGTTCTCTAACCTTTCAGTAAACAGTTCCTAAAAGAATCATTTTGAAGAACATTTTAAAAATCTAAAAAAAAAGCCTTTTCGGCTATAAAGAACCTTTTCTGCATTTGAAACGTTCCATGGATTTTTAAAGGAGAAGTCCACTTCCAGAACAACAATTTACAGATAATGTACTGTCATCCAAGACGTTCATGGCTTTCTTTCTTCAGTCGTAAAGAAATTATGTTCTTTGAGGGAAACATTTCAGCATTTTTCTCCATATAATGGACTGATATGTTGCCCTGATCTTGAACTTCCAAAATGTAGTTTAAATGCAGCTTCAAACGATCCCAAAGCAGTTGTAAACGATCCCAGCTGAAGAAGTGTCTTCTCTAGCTAAACGATTGGTTATTTTCATAAAAGTAATACAATTTATATACTTTTAAATCTCTAACGCTCATCTTGTCTTGCTCTCCCTGAACTCTATGTATTCTGACTCAAGACAGTTAGGGTATGTCGAAAAACTCCAATCGTATTTTCTCCCTCAACTTCAAAAATCATTTCAAAATCATCCTACATCGCTGCAGAAGTACAGACCCAGTTAACACCCTTAACAAAAAAAGGTAAAACAGGGATATAGGACGATTTCAAAGTTGAGGGAGAATATGAGATGAGAGTTTTTCGACATACACTAACTGTCATGAACCGGAACAAAAACAGTCCAAGCAGAGCAAGACAAGATGAGCGTTTGGCATTAAAAAGTATATAAATTGTATTATTTATTTAAAATAACTGATCGTTGCGCTAGATAAGACCCTTCTTTCTTTGCTGGGATTGTTTACAACCGCATTTGGGATCGTTTGAAGCTGCATTTAAACTGCATTTTGGAAGTTCAACAAGTTCATCAGGGCACCATATCAGTCCATTATATGAAGAAAACTGCTGAAATGTTTTCCTCAAAAAACATAATTTCTTTACGACTGAAGAAAGAAAGACATGAACATCGTGGATGACAAGGGGGTGAGTAAATTATTTGTAAATTGTTGTTCTGGAAGTGGACTTCTCCTTTAATGTTCTTCATAGAACCATTGATGCCAATTAAGAACCTTTATTTTCAAGAGTGTATAAAGTTCTAGAACATCTTACGAGCTTGAGAGAAAATGACTATACATTCACTAAAAATCAACAAAACACCACAAAGCAATGCAATGCATTTTGTTGTTATTGCCATCTTTAGACCTTTTGTTTTATTTCAAATCTTACACACTTCTTTTGTGAAATGTACTGCATAAAATATGCGATTTTCCATCAAAAATCCCCAAAATACTTCTAAAAGCTTTCTGTTAATGTTCCCATTAAGTTAAACATTATTTTAAATGGTTTAAAAAAAGGTTATACCAACATTAAGAGAGCATAGCATTTTATCATTTTGCAAACATTACGGGAAGGAACATTACTAGTTTTTGTGCTAACATTCTGAGAACATTATTAAAAACCAGAAAACTTTAACCAAACATTCTATTTACGTTACCGGAAGAACGTTTGTGAAAACTTCCAAAACCCTTGTGAAAATTAACCATGGTTTTATTAAAAGTGTAGTAACCATGTTTTTTGGTGCATTGATTACCATTTATATAACTATAGTTTTACTACAAATACCATGGTTAAACTATGGTAAGTGTAGCAAGACCATGGTTAATTTGTGGTTACTATAGTTTAACTATAGTAACCACGTTTTTTTGGTTTAATTTGTAGTGAAACCATTGTTAATCTTCCTAAGGGTGAAACGGTTCCCTGTGTTAGTTGGCTAGATTTCAATGAATTCTGTCCTCAAACTAGTTTTGTAATTTAATTTCCTGTTTACATTTTGCTAAACAGCCTAACAGGCTTTTAAAAGCAGAAGTATATAAATTGTATTATTTATTTAAAATAACCGATCGTTGCGCTATATAAGACCCTTCTTTCTCAGCTGGGATTGTTTACAACTGCATTTGGGATCGTTTGAAGCCGCATTTAAACTGCATTTTGGAAGTTCAAAATCGGGGCACCATATCAGTCCATTATATGAAGAAAACTGCTGAAATGTTTTTCTCAAAAAACATAATTTCTTTACGACTGAAGAAAGACATGAACATCTTGGATGACAAGGGGATGAGTACATTATTCGTAAATTGTTGTTCTGGAAGTGGACTTCTTTATTGTTCTTCACTGATGCCAACTAAGAACCTTTATTTTTAAGAGTGTATAAAGTTCTAGAACATCTTACGAGCTTGAGAGAAAATGACTATACATTCACTAAAAATCAACAAAACACCACAAAGCAATGCAATGCATTTTGTTGTTATTGCCATCTCTAGACCTTTCGTTTTATTTCAAATCTTACACACTTCTTTTGTGAAATGTACTGCATAAAATATGCGATTTTCCATCAAAAAAATCCCCAAAATATGTTCTAAAAACGTTCTCTTAATATTCCCATTATTTTAAATGGTTTAAAAAAAGGTTATACCAACATTCAGGGAGCATAGCATTTGATCATTTTGCAAACATTACGGGAAGGAACATTAGTTTTTGTGCTAACATTTTGAGAACATTATTAAAAACCAGAAAACTTTAACCAAACATTCTATTTACGTTACCGGAAGAACGTTTGTGAAAACTTCCAAAACCCTTGCGAAAATTAACCATGGTTTTATTAAAAGTGTAGTAACCATGTTTTTTGGTGCATTGATTACCATTTATATAACTATAGTTTTACCACAAATACCATGGTTAAACTATGGTAAGTGTAGCAAGACCATGGGTAATTTGTGGTTACCATAGTTTAACTATAGTAACCATGGTTTTTTGGTTTAATTTGTAGTAAAACCATTGTTAATTTTCCTAAGGGTGAAACCGTTCCCTGTGTTAGTTGGCTAGATTTCAATAAATTCTGTGCTCAAACTAGTTTTTTTAAATTTAATTTCCTGTTTACATTTTGCTTTAAAAGCAAAATCTAAAACATTTAGTGTGACAACATCTGAATCTTATTTTCAGGGCAGTAACGCTGGAAAAGTCACGACTTAAAGCTTTATGTCTCTTTTAAAATAAACCCACCCTGAGAAATATTCAGCAGAGTAAAACGTCTATCTTGGTCTCAAATGAAAACTTGATACTCTGGCTTGATATTTTTGTCACCTAAATGCAATGACAATTCATGTCGGCGATATATAGACATAAATCTACTTTAAACACTGCTGTCTCCAGCTTTTTGCCTCTTGTGGTGCAGGTCAATCCCCCAAAAATCCTCCCTCTGCTGTCGTGTTTGTGGTGGGCTCGGTTTACACTCATACCTGCCCGCCCACCGTAGTGGGATGATCCCGGTGCATCCACGACGAGCCACAGACGCTCCTCCGGCATTCAGTTCAGAAACCAGTGAGCCGCAATCGAGACAACTCGTGTCGGACAGTAAACGGAGATTACCAGCGCTTTCACATGTGGATACGGATCACGACACAGGGTAAGAGCAAATCGACCTCTTATTATAAGACTACAGACTAATATCCCATCCGATAAGGTTTTTATTCAGCATTCAGAGACTTTATTTCACAGACTGAATGTGTGAACCAAAGTCGCGTCATTTTTTGTGTATGATTATATTGTGTTCGTTTCGTGTAAACAAATATTTGAGTTTTTAACTAACATTAAACTGTCACTGATCTGCGTATAATATTTTATAATCTTATTTAAATTTTTATAAAGCTATTTTAAGTTAAGTTTAAGCACCTAAAGGTAGTCGGGGATTTTTTTTTTTTTTTTTTCTTCGGTAAATAATTAATATCACTGCAGCTTTTAGTTAGGTTTATGTGGATATGCGGTTATATTGGGCAAAGTACAAATTGTGAGTTTGTTTTTATAATAAGTTAAATACATGAATTTGCTTTTTCCCCCCTTTCATGTAAATGAGAAATGGCCATACAGAAACTTTGAACCTACATGAATGAAATAATGTTGATAGTTTTGGAAACAAAACGTTTTGGTGCTTTAATAAATTTGAATATACATAGAAAATTGGTACATTTTACATTACATTAATGAGTTATTTATTTTTTTCTGCAAATGGGTGAATATCAGTGTCTGTAATCTGGCTGATCATTTACTTTATATCGTTTTATTTATTTAAAACTGAGTTTTTTAATATTTAAATCTTACAGGTAGAGTGTGCAATTATTGCGCCTCTAGCGGTGCCAAAACGAATTGCAATAATAATGACTGGTTGAGTCTAAATTCCCATACGTCCCTATGCTCTTTTAAATGAAGAACTTAATAAGATGTACCAAATCACTCGTAGAGTGAACTTAGCATGCTGACTTAAAAGTCAGCAGCCTATTTAGGCAGTATATATTGATAAAACACTACATTTTCAGAGTGGAAATTGTTGATGCACTATGCATGACCTCTACTCTCATTTACACTAGGCTAGGAAATTATGTAAGTTTATTACCTGAAGTTTACACAGTACAAGACTGGTAGCCTATACAGTTGGATTGGTGTTGTAAGAGAAGCTTTAAACAAAAGAAAAAACTCAGAGTAAAGGAAAGTTGTTTTTGGAAACGCCTAATAAAATTTCCACCAAGCCAACATTAATTAAGAGTCTTTTCTTAATTTGTATAGCTTTACAGCATTATGTTTCTTGAGTTGTGTGTAAATGGATAGGGCAATGCTCATAACCCTCCCCCTCCAAAGGTCTTGCTTAGGTTAGTTGGCAAAGCGTGCACTAACTTTCCACAAGGTCAGCAGTATTAACCACTGAGAAGCAGTCTAAACACTCAAAAGGTAGACCAAACGCTGAGATTTCACCTGTTCTTGAACCATAAGTGGTTCAAGCCTATTCATACTGGTGTATTGTCTTCCAAACCCCAAAATAGGATAAACACGTGTCTGTGGCGGTGTCATCTCTCTGACGCACCGATGCGTGTGAAATGTAAACATTAGCATGATGCTGAGGGCCATGATGCTCCGCTGCAGCCTTTGCTGTCACTGTGCATATGTTGTTGTACATTGTGGTTTGATATCTACTGGTAAACTACAGTAAATTCTTTGCAATGTTGCTGAATGCATTAGATCTAATGACCCCAAACAAGGCCAGAAGTTCTCTGTAAAAGCTACTTGCATGCTTTAATGCACGCTTTTTACCAGTGTCAGAACAAGCCTCGGGACATTAGCAGATCTGATGGATGCAGCTCTCATCTGAGTTGATGAAAACCACTTTGACTTCTCTGTGATGAATATATGTATAAATAATAATCATATATTTATATGTTTATTAATATTTGATTATACATATAAATTTTACATTCATTTTTAAATTAAATAGAGATAAATTGTAAATTGTTTTATATTTTTACATAATAGTTTACATATTAAATACATATATATGTGTGTATATGTGTATATATGTATATATATATATACAAATATATTATAAAAATAGTAAAACTACATATATATGTATAAATGAAAAATTAAATAGAGATAAATTGTACATTTTACTTTAGATTATTTATTATTATTTTTACATATATTTTATATAATTATATATGAAAGAGATCTATTAATATTATTTTATGTAATTTTGTTTTGTTATATAATTTATTATTATAATTTTATATCTTTAATATTGGATTATATTTATTATTTTATATACACATTTATATATATATATATATATATACACAACATTTATGATATATTTTTATGTATATTATTTATATACATTTACTAAATTTATATAAAAATAAAGTAAAACTACATATATATGTAGAAATGAAAAATTTAAGAGATAAATTGTAAATTTTATTTTAGATTATTTATTATTATTTTTTACATTTATTTTATATAATTATATATGAAAAATATCTATTTATATTATTTTATTATTTTATGTAATTTTATGTTTTATTATATTAAAATTGTATTATAATTTTATATGTTATAATATTGGATTATATTTATTTTTTATATACACACACACACACACACACATATATATATATATATATATATATATATATAAATGTGTATATAAAAAATAAATAAAATAAAATAAAACTATATATAAATCTAAATATGAAAAATTAAATAAAGATAAATTGTAAATAATTTAATTTTATATGATGTTTGTATTTTATATGTATCTTATATAATTGTATATGAGAGAGATCTATTTATATTATTTTATTATTTTGTGTAATTATATTTTTACTGTATATATATATATATGTATGTGTGTGTGAATGTCTTTTTTTCTCTTCTTTCTTTTAATTTAATATTTTAGATTTTTTATTTTAGATTATTATACTTAGTATATTATTTACATAATAGTTCTAGTTCTCTCTCTCTCTATATATATTATCAGACCTGTAACAGAGCTGAGCTGCGTGTATCTCTCATCTGAGGTGCTGACAACCACATTAACATGAATAAATGCAAAAGGACTTGTATCACCACTGGGGCGGACGCTCAAAACACAGAAGAGAAGCCCATGGGCTGCATGCGATGACCTTTGTCAGATTGCATGCGTTCGGCTGATGTCCACGCCGCTCTGGAAGTGAACCCTATGTAGGGAACACAGTTCTGACCAGTTGTTTTCCAGTCTATTTTGTCCTTCTCACAGATTCCACAGTCTGACCACATCAGTCTAAACTGCTGTGATACTGTATCCCATAAGTGTTTTTGTGGGTCTAGGAAGGGAAAAGCATCCTCTGTTTTGTTTAATTAAAACCAAAATGTTGCTTTTCTTCCAGTCGTCTATTTTCACCTCAAGTGCAATCACGTAAACAATCATTTCGCCCATAGAAATCATCACATTTGTAGCGCTAATGTGTGGCTGCGTGTTAACAGCATGAAGCTCGGGTTACTAATTAGAGGCCGAAGGCTCCTCAAATATGTCGCTCCCTATGTAGCCATCTAGTCTTTTTCCCTTCATGATTTATTTACTCACTGCTCTATTAATATTAAATGGACAAATCCCGATGCTGTGACGCTCACGGGACGGCTGACAGCTGTGGGAGCGGGTGGCTCGTAGTCGCACGTCCCGTTAATTGTCCCGGGCTCGTCTAGGTAGCGCTGCCGTCCTGCCAGGTCGGATCAGAGCTCGCCCTGCCGCCCGGATCTCTCATGGCACATGAAGGGGCCTGTATCCTTTGTCACGCTCACAAGACATTGTTCTGACAGGGCCGGTAAGCAGTGATCTTTCCCTTCGCGGAGGTGGTGGGGGCGTCGGGGGGAGATTACGGGCTATTTCTGTGGCACTTTGGGCCTGTTTGCGACCAACGAGCCAGACTAGCGGCTAATGAGAGAGGACAGCTGACAGGTTCAGTGGAGGCTGTGAAGCAAGAGGAAATGGCAGGAAATCACGTGGCCTTTTTTAAGCAGAAAGCGAGTGATTGAGAGTCTGGCTTTCACTTTGTTTTTGAGTTCAGCAATAGAGGAATGATTCCACCCGAAGTTACATTTCTGTCATTATTTACTCGCCTTCATGAAGTTACAAACTGAGATATGAAAGAGCAATCTGTACAATAATATAATATAATATAATTAAAATAAAAAATGTAAATTTATCTTAATAAAAAAAATATTTATATCTCTATATATCTATCTATCTTTATATATATATTTGTATATAACTGCATATATTTCATTTTCAAATAGACATATGAAGAGTTTATTTGTAAAAATAGATAAAACTTTAAATAATCATTTTTACATTATGTTTTTATTGTGTTAGCTTTATTTTTGGAAATTTTTGGGAAAAAATCTGTTTTTGCAAATGAACTCTGCATATAAAGACAGAATTTTAATTATTTATTTAGCTTTTTATTTAACTATTTAAATATTTAATTTTAATATGTTTTTAACCTGGAAGTAAAAATAATAAAAATCTGCTAAAAACAAGCAGCAATGATGATAATAATAATAATAATAATAATAATAATAATAATCATTATTATTATTATTATATTTACTTCCTGATTACATTCATATTAAATAAATAAAATAAATCTAAAATAAACCGTCTTGTATACACATTATAAGTTATATTTTTCTTACATTTTCATACTGATGCATAGAGACGGATCATTTATTTTATTTAATTTATTAAAAAAAAAAATATGGAAGTAAATATAATAAATAAATACATACATATAAAAACATATATACAAAATAAATAATAATAATAATTATTATTATATTTACTTCCTGATTAAATCAAGGTTAAATAAAGAAAAAATAAAGAAATCTGTCTTTATATATGTGTATATAGATTATATAATAGTTATTTTTTCTTACATTTTCATACTGACATACAGTCATACAGTTTTAACATTTAAATATTTGATTTTAATATTTATTTAACCAGAAAGTAAATAGATATATATAAAATAAAAGTAAATAAATGTATAATACATAAATTCATAAATTACTTATTCATGTGTTTCTTAAATTTACTTAACGGGTTAAATTAAGGTTAAATAAATAAAATGATCTCTCTGTATATGTATATATAGGTTAGAATTATGAGTAAGTTGTTGTTAAATTATAAGCCAGTTGTTGGATCCAGGTCACAATGGATAATCAATGCAGCATCGCTGCTAGTGTTTTGTGTTTGCTGTCATAGAGTGAAAACAGGGTCCAGGATTGTTGTGCCACACTGCATTTGATGGTTTGATGTTGGACAGGATGACTGGAGGGGTTGTGCGTTCCTCCCCCATCATCCCATCACCCCCGACCCCTTCCAAAAGTCACGTTTGTTTGAACCCTTGCCGTTAACACTTGTGTCTGCGGTGACCTTAACATGAGCCTGGCACATCACACTAACAGCCGGACCAGAGGTTGGTAAATGTGTTGACTAGTCAGGCTCCAGAGGAATAAACTGAGCTACTTTAGCACTTGTGTTCCCTAAAAGCAGATTACGTCGATCAAGCTAAGGTTTAACCTTCCAAATGATCAGTAATGTAATCTGATCAGCGTTTCGCTTTAGGCAGTTTGTAAAACTCAGTTTTGTAGACTTTTAAAAGGCTGCATGAAGATCAGATTACTTCTGCTTCACATGCCCAGAATATATTAAATTAGTATTTCACGTCAGAGGCGTTTTATTAGGGAACGTTTGCATGCGCCAAACCTTTGTTATGGGCCTAGTAAATAGACCAAACTCTTGTGTAAACTTTATATGCATCATAAAATCAGGCAGATTTAAAGTTCTGCAATGTGAGCACTTGGATTGGCTTCAGAAATTAATAATTTAGACAATCTGCAACAGCAGACCTAAAGTTTTTTTTTTTTTTTTAAATAATGTAAAATATTTATTTTATTATTTACAGTTTAATATAATGTGTATTATTTATTAAAATTATATATATATATATATATATATATATATATTTATGTACAATTTAATGTGTATTATTAATTATATATTATTATTTATGTATTATAGATGTTTTATTTTATTATTTACAACTTTTTAAATTATTTCTTAGTTATATATATTTTTTAATAAAATTATATATATAAAATTATATATATACACACACACACACATTATTTATAATTTAATGTGTATTATTTATTACAATTATATATATATATATATATATATATTTTTTTTTTTTTTTTTTTTTTTTTAATTTACAACTTAATATAATTTGTATTATTTTTGAAAATTATATACATGCATAATTTTATTATTTTTAATAGGTATTATTTATGTATTATACATTATTATTTATTTATAGATTTTTTATTTTATTATTTACAACGTAATGCAATTTCTATTATGTATTAAAGTTATATATATATATATATATCTTTTTTTATTATATATAAAATTATATTATATATATATATATTTATATATATACACACACACACACACACACACACACCTTATTTACAATTTAATTTAAATATATATATATATATATATTATTTATATATTATATCAAATTTAGAAGTCATTCTGGCCACAAACTGCTCACTTAAACAGAAGAAAGTCCTCAGAACCAGATTTTCTAAAGCTTATTCCAGGCACCTCGCCTTTCCTGTCATTGCATGCACGAAACCTTTGCATTTGACTCAGGAAAAGGCAAGACGTTTCCATGCCCCTTTGTGCTTTTCCTTTATTATAATAGATGCGCACAACCTTTAGCACTTCTCAAGGCAACTCCTTCACTTCCTGCCTGAGTTTTCCGGCTCAGAGCCGTGGATGGAGTCCAGCTTTCATGCATCTACTGAAGATTAGATGGAGATGCCAGGTCTGCATTCATAGGAGGATATTTTGTTTTACACTGGTGAAATTTATAGCTCCTTTATCAGGCCTCTGCAGCATGAAAAAAAAGAACCAAAGGAGTTTATGACGTAACTAATGGAAAAGTAGGGTAAAGTCCACTGATGTGATGTGTGAACGCCTTAACACAACATCTTAACCCTGTAAAGCCTGATAGAAATGGAGCAACGGCAGAAACAGAGCAGTTTCTTGAACCTTTAGACAAAATATAAATAAAATATTTACAAAAAAAATGCAATCAAGCTTTTATGGGTTATAGAGTAATGATATAGTGAGAATATGGATTTAAAGCAGAGTTTTAGCCCAATGGTTTTGTCTTTTGTTGTTTTTTAGGATACATTTGCCTTTGTATTTGAACTGCAAATTTACTTTTATTCATTTTGCATATGTTTTTATCCAAAGGGACTGCCACAGAGAAAACAATATTCATAATATACAATGCTAGATTTATTACAAATTTAATTAGAAATGTGATGTGAGCTGGTGAATGTAAAATACATAAAAACCTTCTTCAAAAATTAAAATAAAAAAATTAAAAGAAATAAAGAAATAAAGAAATTTAATATAGTAATAATTTATTTATTTTTATTTTATATAAATTATAATTATATAAAAAATAATAATAATACTTTTTTTATTCCAATAATTAAAACTTTAAAGGGGATTTGTGTAATTTTTATGAAAAGTTAAAAAGTAGGTGCTCAACCTTATTTTTATAAAAATATAAATAATTATATAAAAATAATTATTTTTATTAAAACATAATTTTTTATTAAAATCAACTAACTAAATTTAATGCAACAAATACACATATTGTTACAATTGAACTACAAATGTACTTTCAATTAGATTTATGGTAAAGGGAGTAAGTTTTTGTTTCTATTTATTTATTTTTTATTTACTTTTTTTTTTTATTTCATTAATGAAAACTTGAAAGGGGAATTGTTTAGTTTTTTATGAAAAGTTAAAAAAAATAGGTGCTCAACCTACTGCAGTCTTTTTTTTAAAATATAGATTTTTAAAAGGTTTTTGGTCAATTTTTGCACAATATAATTATGGTTTGTTATTTTTTTATTTTATAAGAATATAAACGATTATATAAAAATAATATATATGGACATTATTTTTATTAAAATCTACTAAATTAAATTTAATGCAACAAATACACATATACTTTCAATTTAATTTACAGCAAATGGAGTAAGTTTTTATTTATTTATTTATTTATTGTTTTTTTTTTTTTTTCTTTTTAATTCCAGTAATGAAAACTTATTAAGGGGAATAGTTTAATTTTTATGAAAATCTACTGCAGTTATCAAAATAGCTTTTTGGTCAATTTTTGCACAATATAATTTTGTTTTTTGAGATGAAATACGTTCCTGGTTGCTTTTCTGAGACTCGTCAGACCACATGCGTTTCTGACAACCTGCTAATCTGGTTTAAATAATCAAATTACGGACATTCCAGACCCCATTTACACCTGTATTCATCGCTGACCGACTGTGATCAGATCAGTGATGTTGTTAATACCAGGTGTAAACGGTGCCCATTTGACAAGTCGTCTGCAGTGGACGCCCATCCAGTCACCAAAGTCTCCGGCTCACATTTGTCACGTTTGAATGACAATAGACGCCCACCGAGTCAGTTAAGTGTCCACCTCATAATTTGGCTGCGGTTTAGGGGGGTCTGTCGTGTTTTAAAGAGGTCCCTTGTGACCCTCCCGTGGCCCGTACACCCGTCCAGCCCCCGCCCGTCATACATCAACTGCATAATGGCACTCATCTATGCTACCTCTGCCTTTGTGTGTATAGAGTGTTTGTGTCTGTTGAGTTTTATTGTCATGTGTTTTCTTTCTCTCTGTTTTTCTTCCTAATGAGCCGCAGCTTTCAGTCCAGCCTCTTATCTCCACAGCCACAGGCCTCTATTGTCTGCACCAATAAATAATGCAGGAGCTGGTCTGTGATGGACGTCCTGAGCCTTTTGTAGTTTCATATCAGAGTCCAACACGGGACCTTTTAATGTAATTGGGCTGCTCAGACTGGGTGGGGCAGACACGTTCTGCTCTGTTTGCGGGTGCTTTTAATTATGAGCATTAAAGTTTTATCAACCGGATGCAATAAAATTTGGTTTGAATTTATGGCACGGACTATAAGTAATATGCTTTATTGTCTGGAACTGTTACATAATTCCAAAACATTCTAATGGAATATTTGGAATATTTACATTTTTTAAATTCCTGAATTAAAATAAATGTTGACATCTTTTATATTTTAAAAATTTCTGTTAGACGAAAAATGTATTAATTATTGTTGTTGTTGTTGTTGTTTAAAACAAGCAGTGAAGCATTTTGTTCTTTGGAATATATTTTGGAATATTTGGAATAATATTTATTATTTTATTATTTAATTATTATATTTATATTTATATATATGAATTATTAATTAAATATATTAATTTGAAAAATATATTAATATATTATTTTTAATATATTTTTTTCATTATATTAAATTTTATTTATTTGTTTATTTGTTTATTTATTAATATTTAATATTAAATGGAAAATATTTGTCTTTAAAATAAAAAATTTGAAATTAATAATTAATCAATATAATTAATAATATAACATCCACTGTTTATGCTGAAAAAAAATGACCGATGTACTTTCCTATTAAATATCCTGAAATATTAGATAACGGAAGGATAATGTTTCATGAACTAGTTCTAAATTTTATTTTTAATAACAATTTTGACTTATTATGCAATTATTGTTGACCTAATAAAATCGTGTAAAAATATATATATATATATAATAAGTTATTTTTTATTTCATTTATTATTATTATTTGTATTAGTAACTTACTAATTCATATTAATACAATTATTCAAAATATATTATTTAAATTATAAGAATTAAATCATTTTAATTATTATTACAATTCATTTTAATTAATTATTTTTTAATTATTAATAATTTTTTTTTTTTTCAGTTGAGTAAAAGATCAAGGAAATCCACTGTTTAAAAAGATGAATTATTTAAAGTTCAAAAAAATGTTTTAGAATATGTGAGTAATCATATTAAATAATTGTGATCTCAATAAAATAACCACGATCGAGCAGTCTTATCAAAAACGTCATTTAAAGTTTTGTGTTGCTGTAAAAAGTTACGTCAAACAGTACAAAACAACATATGCTTTAAACATTATGCACAGTTTTTGAATCCTTTCCCTTCCATAACCTAATATATTTCAGGATATTCAACCATAAATGAGCCCTTTATAATTAGTAAAATGGGTTAAGAGTTTTTTTGGTTGTGTCAGTAGTTCATGGCTTTAGATGCTGCTTGACAGAAAACATCTGTTTTCTCTCTGACCTTGTTGGACGGCTGTTTTGGCCTCCCCTGCAGGCAGACGGTTTGCCCACCAACTTCACTGAGACGCAAAGAAATACCAGCATGAAAGCCAGCAAGATGAGAGGAGGCTGGATTAGCAGGGGTTAATTACAAGCCATAGAGAGCCGCTGCTATTACGGGCACTTCAGCCCTAAAAAGAGAAAAAGAGGATCACAGATGAAAATTCATGTCACTAATTTGCCTCTTTAAAGCCAATGAGAGTAATACAGCCCAATGTAAAGGAGGAAATGCTCAGGGTGATGCTGAGACAGAAACGTTTTTCATTTAAAAATCTTTTAAAATGTTCAAAATCTTAGTTTATTTCCATATTTTTAGTGTAGTCTCAGTCATAATATTTATTATGAGTTATTATGAGTTATGAGTTTACAAATTAAATGTCCAGTTCAAGAACAAATAGTTTGATTGATGTGGTTATTTTGAATGAATCAGTTAAACTTATTTAAACTGAATCAAATCAAAGGAGTCATCTGTTTGAATCAGTCAGAAGACTCATCGAACTCGTTGAACTGCATACAGTTTATGACACATATTCGCAAAAGCTTTGTTAATTTACATAATAATTGTCATTTTAATTTTATTTTATAGTTTAGAAAGCTGTTAGGGGTTTTGGTGCCTCCCATTCCTAAAGGAAACATTGAAGGAAGTGGAAGAAGTGAATTTACCAGTGTTTTATTCTACACTGCAAACAATGCTTTTCTTACTTAGATTTTTTGTCATTTTGTCATTTGTCAAAATATCGAAAAATTCTTAAAGCAAGAAGACTTTTTTAGACAAGTAAATATTATTTTCTTGTTTTCAGAAAAAAAAGTCAAAAGTTTTTGCTTAGAACAAGCAAAATAATCTGCCAATGGGGTAAGCAAAATAATCTTATTTCAAGCAAAAACTCACTTAATTTTGACTTCTTTTTTCTGAAAACAGGACAATAATTTTTTGATTTAAGAATTTTTAGATATTTTGGCTGGAAACAAGACAAAAAATCTAGGTAAGAAAAGCATTGTTTGCAGTGTATCAGTCAGTAAATCTGACTAAAATGTGAGCATGTTTTAATTAAAGCCTCTGCTCGCCTATTATTAGCCCTGTTTCTGTCCTAAACATGTTGATCCAGCAGTCAAATAGCTGTCACACTGGTTCGGAAAGATCTATATTAGTGAGGTAATGCATTTACAAGTCAATAATAGCCTTGAGTGCTTAGTGATGTAGACAAGGCTAATAATAATGTGTGCTAATTATGAAACATACTACTGTGCACCATATTTCGACTGCATCAACCTGACGGGTTATCCTGATGATTAGTAATGAGCAACTTGTATTGGCTAATAGAGCTCGGAATATATATTTACAGTAATATTCACATTGCAAGACAATCTCTTGTAACTTGTATGAGAGTGTTTAATAGTTTCTATGATTTAAACTGGCAAAAACCATTCGAGTTAGTTTGATTTATTACCATGTTACCACATTTTAATGAATCAGTTCAGAACTTTGATTCAGTGATTCATTTGCATTACCACTCAAACTTGTTTAAAGTTGTCCCTGTGGCTTTTTTAATGTATTATAATGTTTTGGTAAAAATATAGAATGGTAAACATGTGTTTATTATTATGCATTGCATATAAATGAAAATAATTGAGGATGGTTCTGCCTTTAGAAGCGTTTTACCAAAATTTGGCTGGTGGTTCATCTAATAAAAAACAGTTGCAAGCCATTTCAGAGCAAATATATATTTTAAAAACAAAAAGGCTGAAAAATAAACTCATTTAGCTGTATTGCTCAGCCCAACTGGCTAAACAAGTGGTGTTTTCCAAGTTGGAACCCCCTGTTGCTCACTTCTTTTCTGAAAGTCCCTAAATCCAGATCCATCTCATGCTCAACACCTGTTCAGAATTCTTTCCCGGAACTTTCCCAAACAATGGCTGCTTTTCCCGGACTGTCTGACATCTGGAAAATGTTGCAGTTCCCCTTTTGACTGGATTTATAGCGAAGGGCTTCCGAGGGGGTCGAGGTACATGAGAGGTGCTGTAGTTGTGTGGCAGCAAGTCATTTTAAATAAGTGCATGAGGTTTCTATTATGTTAGGGATTTTTTCTCCGGTTAGAGAAAAATAGAGCTCGCAATTTGGCAGCACACACCTGTTTTTAGTTGCAGTAAACGACTGCTCTTCATAGTGAAACTGGCAAACAAAGCACAGCTCTGCAGTTATTCCCGTTTACTAGGTCACCGGGACGTATTCACTTGAAAATGCTGTGTATTGTCTCTTTTATCCTGCGAGGGAGTACAAAAATAGCACTTTGATGCGTCATGTTTCGAATGTCTCCTTCCTTTCAGAATCAACCATGCAGACAAAATTGTTCTGCAATCATATTCTTTGAGTTGTTAGTGCTGTTATGCTATCGACAATGCAGTAAAACCATACAGAAAGTTTTAAAAATCACTGCAGTGTGTTCAAAATGCAGTAAATGGTCCTGCGTCTTAAAGGAAATATTTTTATAAGCTGATTTTGGGGTCTTTAAAATATGGACGCAGTCATGCATTATTTAGCAAAGCCCTCAAGGAATGCAAATGTGGCATGTGGGTTAAGCTAATGCTGATGGTGAAGGCCATTACCTCTGCAGTCTGAATGCACATGGTCACAGTTTCCCTTAATAGACTTTCTAAATGCATCTGAGGGTAAATGGGCAAAATTCCATGTGCACAACGCAGTGTATGTGATGTATTATGCATATTCGTTCAAAGCTAAAATCCACTAAATTCGCACAGAACAGCACATTTGTACGAGTGAACAGTTATTTAGGACTAGTTCAATGGATTAGCGCTGTGAAGTCAACTCAGTCCATGCATAAGCTAATGGCGCTGCCTGTGGCCCCAGACATGAATTTCTGCCAACTCCATCGGCTCACAAAAAGCTACAGGGAGTTCTGTTTGCACTGCCATATGGCCTACGCCTTGGGAGATTGGCTCTCCCTTGAGAAATGCTCAAAAATCTTAACTCTCTTCCGTTTTTGTTTTCACAGGGCTCCAGGTATAGAAGGAGAAGGACAGGACCTCTGTCTATCAAACTCTGAAGTGCCCCGGGGCCCACTGTATAGGTCAACCCAACCGTAACGCCGCAGGACAATAGGAGCCGAACCCAGGGGCCTTTGACGGCTATCAAAAAGCAAATAATCTAGCTCATTAGCTCTGTTCCCCCAAGACGACCTTCTCTGAAAAGATCAACAGAAGAAAGGAACTAAACAAGGAGGGAAAAAAAGGCACTGGCAGCTATTTCTGATGCTCTGTGGTGAAGAGAACATCTCATTTGGGATTTAAGGATTGCGGAAAAAGGATTTCCCAATGCCCTGCCCGCTTATCCCAATGCCTGTGTAAATACTGCATGGAGATATCGATTTGTCCCTTTTCCAAAAGCGCCCAGTAAAGAGACTAATTATAGCCAATCCCAACAGCCAGTCTGTTGCTTAAACCTCTCAGATTCTCAGAATGCCTAAAAATCTACATTCTTAGAGGTCCTATAAATGGATCTATAATCCAAGACACGTCAGCTCTTGAAGAAGGTGGTTTTATCTCAAGAGAGTTTCTTTCTCTTTGTAAGGCAAGGCAGTTGCTTTGTCCTTTCTATTTGGATGCATTTTTCCAAAACTCCAAAATGAAGCCCTTAACTCCCATTGGTTCACCTTCTCCGCTGCGGCTCCTGAACAAGGGGCCCGATTACCTGCGCAGGCAGATGGATGCCGGAAGCAGGGGTCGTTCTGTCAGTGCCGTAGAGCGACTGGAAGCCGACAAGGCGAAGTACGTCAAGACTCAACAGGTCATCAACACAAAGCAGGAGCCTGTGTTAGTGCCCTGTGCGACACCTCCGCCGGTTCCCCGTCGCAACTTAACCCTGTCCACTCCTTCAACACCCGTCCTCCCACCTCGAAATCAAACGGTGCCTTTCTCTGCACCGCTATTCTCCAGGGATGAAAATGAGGATGACTCCAGTCTCCAGAAAGAGAACTGTCGGAATGAATCTGATGTGGAAACCAACAATCGCAACAATGCAAACAAGCCTCCCATACCTTCTCCAAGAACTCCAACCATTGCTCCATTAGTCGCCCCGCATAGTGCTCCAATAATGCGAAGGAGCAATGGCAAGCGCATGCTGCGCCCAGATTCCCTGGTCATTTACAGACAGAAGAAAGAGTGCAAGAGTCCTAGCAGCGGTGGTGAAAATGCCAACGGCAACTTAGAGGTCAAGGGATACAGCTTTGTACGACGGCTCTTCCAGGGATCCATGCGTGAAAAGAGTGGTGGGAACGACGCTCAGAAAATGGTGATAAACGAGGAGAAGGCTTCTTCCTCTCGAGACGGGGATTCACGAATGTCCTGGTCCAATGACAAAGACACTGTAGATGGTGGAAACGAGACCAGGCGATCAAGCAAATCCGAGCGAGAGCATTCAACCCCCGAGACGCAAAACGACAACACTAGTTTTCAGAAGAACTGCATGATCAACAGTTTACGAAATGGCACCGGGAACTCCAACAATAACGATATGGACCCTTGGAAGCCAGTCGTTCCCCTGATGCGAACCAATTTGAAACGCTCCAAATCAGAATTGCGACTACGCTGCTCGCTAGCCATGTCCGAGCAGGAACGCTTCTTTGACTACTGTGGATTGGACCTAGATATGGTGGAAAGGCTCGGACCGGAGAACTTTCTAACCGGGGCCAGTTCAGTCGACACACTCTCGCTGCTACTGAGGAGCGTTGGAGGTGGTGGCTCAGAGCCCAGTGAATTTTCCAGACACTCTGGTGAAGGGATTTTCCAGGAGGAGCTTGCCGAACAGATTCCTACAGGTGTGTCTATTATCGAGAGAAATGCACGGGTCATAAAGTGGCTTTACGGTTGCAGGAACGCAGCCCAGGAGGGTCCGAAAGAGTCTACTGTTTGATTATCACGTTAACTAAACCCAAGACTTTCTGGAGCCGTGTTCCAGTGCTGTATTTATTTTACATGAGAGTATTTAAGAGATTTGTTTGGCTTTTTACAGCCAGTACAAGTCACACATGAAGCTGCAAAATGATACTTCCTTTCATGACCTACACTGTGGCTTTATCGAAATCGCCCCCTATACCTTCATTCACTATTCCCAACATTTGTTTACTAATATAGTCCACTTGAAGAAACGAATTTGGACAATGAATGTGGCTATGCACTCTACCTTTCGGGCTTGCACTCCCACCCGGCACTTTCACCAAGTGTGTGGATGCTGCACTCAATCGGAGCAGTTGGTGGTTCAACATCAAGATGTCGTCCTCACCCATATGAAAGAACTGGGGCTGAATGCCAAGAAAAGTGTGCTTTCTCCACTACAGAGAACCACTTATCCGGGCATGGTGTGGGATTCAACGACGATGCAGGCACATCTGTCTCCTGCTCGTATCGATATGATCCTCACATCTTCTGGCAAGACTTGGAAATTCATTAGCTGCATTTCTCACATTTTATGGCTATTCTGTGGTGGCCTGTACACTCATTATTGCTGAACATTATGAGATTGAGTGAGTAATGTCCTGTACGGTTTCAGACTAGTGCTCTATAGAGTATAGGGGGCGATGTATATGATGTTCTCTGTAAATAGAAAGAGTCATGAGTCCGTCCTGTTACTTCTGTTCAGAAACGAGTGTTATTTGTTGAGCGTAACTTAAAGAATGTGTCATCCGATGAATAATTTAACATTGAAAACCACTAAGCTTTTTCTCTGGGGTTGGGAAACCGATGCATGAGTGTTAAATGAACCATGTGTACCTCATTTCCCAACTGTCCCAGTTTAGTTTGTGTGTTGCCTTTTTTCCTTAAACGCAGGCGTTGGAACAAACACACAGAGGACCCCTGTGGGGATATTAATGCACTGAATTGGAGAAAGAGACGGAGCGAGAGCTATATATACTGCTATGAAACATGTTTTTAACACTGAGTGTATGCAAAGAAATACGCAGGGCCTTAAAAACAACCTGATTTTGAGTTTCATTAACTTATGCCAAAGAAACGTGCTGCATACTGATGTACAATATGTTCCAAACCCTATCAAGCCGCCTTGAGAGAATGATGCTCTTGGAGTTTGGATGGAATGGCATATTTTTATTCATATTTTTCCAGTACAGAACAAAATATACTTATCATCAGCACATCTTCCATTTTTGATGATATTTTTTCCCCTGTGCTTTTAAGAATTGCAAATTCAATTTTGGCCAAAACACACTGCACAATTTTACTCTAAAAACCAAATATTATTTTATAAAAGGGACCAAAGGTAAAATTGTAAGAATCATTCATTGAAACACCAATACTCTTGGCGAACGCTCACTAGGGTTTGGAACAACCATTATTTTGCCCCCAACTGTCTTTTACCAAGAACCTAAACATGGAAATTGCTCAATTTCATTCTTGTGTTTGGAAAACCGCATCATGGGTGTTACTTTGATTATTGTGATGATAAATTATGAGTGTTTGCACGGTTTTCCTCAATGCAAATGACAGTTCCTGTGGCGACGCATTCTTCAGTACGCACTTGATCACGCTGTTTCTATGTTTAACTCACAAAAGTACAACGTTTAGCAAAGTAGAGGAAGACGTAACAGCGAGAGACCTGCCGGGCGGACACACACTCCCAGTGTGGGAGATGCTGATGTGTTTTCATATTGAAGGAGACCTTTGAAAGCTCCTCCCGTCTGAACGCATCAATCAGACACTGATTCTCCTTTGTCGTAATGAATCCCCCGGTCAGAGGCATTAATCAGTCTCTATGATACCACTGATAAATGAAGCAAAGGTCCGCTGCGGCATGCACAGGTCAGACTGCGGCCTGCAGAGAAAGAACTGTGATCTTTCCTTTCAAACTTTTTCATCCCCAACGTCCAAGATGCATTCAGTCTTCCAGAGCACCCGAAATCTCTCTCTTGCATGTTTACAGTTTCATCTGTGTATGTTTCTATAAAGAAGATTTTAGATTTCAACCCAAAGAGATATTACAGAGAAAATCCTAATAAAATCCTATTTCTGAACAACTATATGCACTTGTGTTTTATGTTATCACATAGCTGTTTTTGAGTGTATGCAAAGAAAACTGCTTAATATTTTTGTGGAAACCACGATACATTGAAAAGTTTGGAATAGGTTTAAAAAGTTTTGAATTTTTTAAATATTTTAAAATAATTTATTCAGCAAGGGCACATTAAAGTGACAGTAAAGACATTTATAATGTTACAAAAGATTTCTAATTCAAATAAATGCTGTTCTTTTGAACTTTTAAATCAAAGAATCTTGAAAAATAAAATGTATCAGTTTCCAAAAAAATATGAAGCAGCAAATCAGCATATTAGAATGATTTCTGAATGATCATGTGACACTGAAGACTGCAGTAATGATACTAAAAATACAGTTTTGATCACTTTACATTACATTTTATAAAATATTCACATAGAAAAGAGTTATTTAAAACTGTAATATTATTTCACAATATTACTATTTTTAATCAAATAAATGCAGCCTTGGTGAGCATATTATCAATGGAAATTTCTTTTTTTCTATGATATATATATATTTTTAAATTCCTATCCAGTAATCACACCCAACTGTTCAGGTGTGTCATATTTCCCGAACCAGATATATGTTGAAGGTGTGGAAACCCTGTCAATGATGTCATTGGAAATAAAAATGATTGCATGGTCCAACTGTGTAACGCTATAAATCAAAATTCTCTGAAGTGAGCGCTGCATGCCGGCACAGAGCTGATGATTACACACTAGTCAGTCTCAGATTTCTTTCTAATCTTCAATGTCTTCAGTGTTGCTAGAAAAAAAAAAAAAAAAAAAAAAAAAAAAAAACTCAGTTTCTAAATAAATTTTGTGCAAAATGGTAACCAACATAAGTACATATTTCTGAACAGCTCCTCATCTGATTGCTGGCTGAGTCTCAGTGCAGTGAAATCTTGCCATTTTCCTGTCTCATTTCAACAACCAGCTAATTTCTCACTGAAGCTAAAGTGCCTGTTATTCTGAAAGCATGTACACCACACGGAAAACACTTCAGTCAAACACACCAATGCACCTTGTCAACATGAACAACAGTTTTAAACCCATTTTACTTACTTAATTTGAAGTATTTCCAAGCCAAATATCATGTTCAGTGTGAAAAATGGAGGGCGGGATTTGATTTTGGCAAACAGGATTTGATTGGTTGGTCAAAAGTGGTCGTTACATACCAAAATGGATTCAGGTGGTTGAGAAAATACTGGACACATTAGATGGAAACAGTTACAAAAGCTTTCGTTTCAAATAAATGCTGTTCTTTTGAACTTTCTACCCAGACAGCAAGCAGTGTCGGCTCAGATCCGGCCCACATCTGGCCCGCATGGATTTCACACGGGCCGGGTTTGGGCCGGATCTGGGCTGTCTGGGTAATCATCAAAGAATCCTAAAAAATTAAATGTATCACAGTACCACAAACATATGAAGCAGCACAACTGTTTTCATCATTGATAATTATTCAGAAATGTTTCTTGAGCAGCAAATCAGCATATTAGAATGATCATTAGAGGATCATGTGACACTGAAGATTGGAGTAATGATGCTGAAAATTCATCTTTGAATCACAGGAATAAATTACATTTCACAATATATTAAAGTATAAATCAACTATTTCAATTTGTAACAATATTTCTGAATTTTATTGTTTTTACTGTATTTTTATTCAAATAAATACAGCCTTGGTGAGCAGAAGAGACTTTAAAAAAACATTTAAAAATTAACTGTACTTTTCAACAGCATAGTACTTATTAATAGACATTATAATTTATAAAGGTCTTAAATCTGAGGTTAAATCAATATTATATTGTGTCCAGTACAATATTAAAAGTTAAATGTCACTTTTTTTCTGTCAATTTTTGCAATTCTAAATGTAAAATTATTGGACAATATGCAAAACAAAATATGTGAATTTAAATTTTATTTTATTTATTTATTTATTTTGCATGTCATATTTAACCCTCAGATTTACTGTAGCAAAATTACTTTTTTCTTCAAAATATAAAAAACATAAACATGACTTTTATTTAAATATTTAATAACCAATGGCTTCTTAAAACATTTTATTAAAATATTTTTATTCACATATTGTCCATTTACATATCGTTAGTAAAAATCACAGGAAAAACCTTTTTCCCTCCGAATAAACATAGTATTTTTTTCCTATTTTCATATGCAAAATAAAATATGTGAATACATTTTTAAAATTTTAATTTGTTAAAATTGTATTTATTTATTTTCACATCATATTTAACTCTCAGATTAATGTGGCAATTGTTTTTTTTTCCCCAAAATAAAAATATCTATATAAATATTATGTTTATTTAAATATATATCCAATGGCTTCTTAAAAACATATCTTAACTTTTCAGTGGCACAGTATTAATTATTAAATAAGATTATCATTTTTCATTCAATAAGGTTATTTCAATTTTTGCAATTCTAAATGTTAAATTTTTGGACAATATGCAAAACAAAATGTGGGAATTAAATGTTTATTTTATTTATTTATTTATTTATTTTGCACATCATATTTAACCCTCAGATTTGTTGTAGCAAAATTGTTTTTTTCCAAAATCTAAAACACATTAACGTTACTTTTATTTAAATATATAACCAGTGGCTTCCTAAAAACATATTTTAATAAATTATTTTTATTTACATACTGTGCACTTACATATTGTTAGTAAAAATCACAGGAAAAACGTTCAAGTTTTTTCCCCCTAATAAATATAGTAATTTATTTTTTTCTATTTAAATTTTTTCAACTATATGCTAAATAAAATATCTAAATATATATATTTTTAATTTAAATTTTTTTAAAATTGTATTTATCATATTTAACTCTCAGATTTACTGTAGCAATTTTTTTCAAAATATAAATATTATGTTTAAATATATATCCAATGGCTTCATAAAAACATATCTTATCTTTTCAGCGGCACAGTGTTTATTAATAAACAACATTATCATTTATACTTTTTTTTTTTTTTTTTTTTTTACAACATTATCACTTTTGGCTCCTGTCTAAGGATGTTGCTTTGATCACAGAAATAAATTACTTATTTTAAAACATTTAAATAGAAAACAGTTGTTTTAAAATGTAATAATATTTCTCATTATTACAGTGTGAAAAGAACTCATGATATATTTTTCCAGGCTGCTCATGTTACCCTCTTCCTCTCCACCTCTGTGTCTCTTTCCTCTCTTCAGACACATATGTGAATGAAACAGCAGTTCTCTTCCTGATGTTCAAACGCTGTGGCCTGCTGTGACATCCTGTTTTCGGTCCTGTCCGTAGTTTTTTCACACGTTTGCTTATCAAACGGCTCCTCTCCTCCCACAGCTGCTCCGGGGTGGACGGGCGCAGAGATCATGTTTGCAATCCTTGTTTCGGTCCAACCCATCTTTATCTCCAAGTGTGCTGTCAGGATTCACAAATTTAGCCACAACAGACTGACTCAACCCTTCTTTCTAGCCACTGAAATGTGCATATATAAGTAGAGAGATAAGTTTAGGTGTGCGTCTGATGCGGGGTGTTGTGGGTGGTCTTGTAAGCACCGTAAAAGCACAATTATACAGTCTGAGGCGCGTTGAGCAGACAAAGAGCACTACACACATCTGAACTCTGTCTGAAAAGCCTTCTGGGTTCGCAAAGACAAAGCGTGCCAAGATTTCCACTCTCATTGTGCCACGGCGGGATAATGAGACTCTGTTCGCAATCGCCCTCATGCACCGTGAGGGAATGTGCATCGGGGTTGTGAAGTGTGGCAAATCTGGCCTAATTCTTCTGGGCCAGCAGCTCCGATACGCCCGGGCCGTGCATGAGTCAGAATGATCTGTCTCTCCGTCGGCATAAACAGGCGGGATGGAGGAGAACTCGACCTGGAAGAGACCTAAAATAATCCAGATGAAAATAATGCAGAATAATGGCGTTGCAGGAAGGCTGCGGGAGAAAATAACTACCCTTATACAGGAAGACATATAGACATGCACCTGCAAAAGAAACATAGATTGAGCCTAAAAATAGATGTTTTATAGAGAAAACATCCTTAGACAGGACCCAAAAGTGACATTTAACTTTTAATATTGTACTGAACACAATATAATATTGATTTAACCTCAGATTTAAGACGTTTATAAATTATAATGTTGTAAAGTCAATTCTGCTCACCAAGGCTGCATTTATTTGATTAAAAATACAGTAAAAACAGTAAAATTCTGAAATATTATTACAAACTGAAATAATTGGTTTCTATTTTAATATACTGTAAAATGTAATTTATTCCTGTGATGCAAAGCTGAATTTTCAGCATCCTTACTCCAATCTTCAGTGTCACACTATCCTTCACAAATCAATCCAATATGCTGGTTTTATCAATATTATCAAAACAGTTGCGCTGCTTAAATAAATTTAAAATATTGAAAAATTGTGAAATATTATTATTTTTTAAAATAGCTGTTTTCTATGTAAATATATTTTAAAATGTAATTTATTTCTGTGATCAAAGCTGAATTTTCAGCATCACTACTCCAGTCTTCAGTGTCACATGATCCTTCAGAAATCATTCTAATATGCTGATTTGCTGTTCAAGAAACATTTCTGATTATCATCAATGATGAAAACAGTTGTGCTGTTTCATATTTTTGTGGAAATATAAACAAAGTAAAAAAAACATAATTTACTTTAAATTGAACATTATTTGCTTTAACACTGTTGAGTTTTAATGTAACCTATATAGTATAAAAATAAGTTGCTAACATCATGGCAATCTTTGCACGTGTGCGAAAGCTTCACGACTTACTTCGATGGGCTTTGGAAACCTAAAACTTTTGGGGGTTTCTGGGAGGGTCTGTTTCGGTGCTTCACAAAAAGCGTCCCGGTGCAGGAGAAGATCCGATGGCAGCAGAAGGTCATAAATCAGAGGACAGGCCTTTTCACTTCAGTCTCTCAGGCGTAACCTCCCGTCTGTGGGGTCAGAGAGAGAGAGAGGCTCCTGACGCTACTCTGTGGGAACATGACATGTGAATTACGGCTCTTTTTAATGACCTCCTGACATCAGGACAGACCTGAGAATGAAGGTCAGAAAGTGGTTGGCGGAAAATCACAGGAAGACATGATAAAAGTATTTCTACTTTTAAGTTTTACAGTTCCCAATATCGGATTTTTGGATGAAGGTAAATAAATGTGTTCACAATTATTATTATTATTATTATTTTTAACCACATATAAAAACACATATTTTTATTTAAATATTTTTTATTTACATATTGTTAGTGAAAATCCCTGGATTTTTTTGTCATTTTTTCCTATTTTAATTTAATTGCAACTCTCGATGTACAATTTTGGGCAATATGCAAAAGAAAATATGTGTATAAAAACTGTATTTATTTATTTATTTATTTTGCACATCATATTTAACCCTTCGATTTACTGTAGCAAAATTATATATTTTTTCAAAATATAAATAATATATATAAACATTAATATTTTATGTTTTTAAAATACATAACCAATGGTCTCTTAAAAACATTTTTATTAAAGTATTTTTTATTTACATATTGTCCATTTAGTAAAAGTCACAGGTAACCATTACAAAAGTTTTTTTTTCTTATAATTAGTCATTTTATTTATTTATTAATTTTCTATTTCTATTTGTGCAATTCTACATGTAAAAGTTTTTGACATAATGCAAAACATGTGAATAAAATGTTTATTTTATTTATTCATTTATTTTGCATGTCATATTTAACCCTCAGATTTACTGTAGCAAAATTACATTTTTTTCAAAATATACAAAAAAATATATAAACATTAATATTTTTAAAATATATAACCAATTGCTTCTTAAATTTTGTTTTTATTAATGTATTTTTTATTTACATATTGTCCATTTACATATTTGTTAGTAAAAATCACAGGTAACCATTTCAAAAGTTTTTTCCCCCTAACAAATATAGTAATTTATATTTCTCTTGTTTAATTTTTGCAACTCGCAATGTTACATTTTTGGACAACATGCAAAAAAAAAAAAAAAAAAAAAAAAAAAACTGTGAATAATTAATTTTATTTATTTTTTTGCACATCATATTTAACCATTGACTTCTTAAACACATTTCATTTTTTTACCAAAATATATATATATATATATATATATATATATATATAGCTGTATCTATCTTTATTTATTTATTTGTGTATTTATTTCCTTTCTTTTAAATCTGACACTGTGCACTGTAGTATTTTATAACAATAATAATAATAATTTAAAACATTATATATTATGATTAAATATTATTATTGTTTAGTCACTATAAGTCAAAGGACACTTTTCAGGTTTTTACTTATCAGTAAGACACATTTACAACATGCTTCTGAGGACTTACAAACACCAAAAGGACCAACAACAGCAATAATGTTATTGGCATACGGTTAGAGAGTTTGGAGCTGTGTAAATCCGGACGTGAGGAAAACCAGACTTTGATGTTACTGGGGGTAAAAGGCCTCAGGAGTAACGTGATGCTTAACGTCTCTGTACAAGCGACCCACTACAATCTAGTTAAAGTTTGTTCATAAGCTCTGCATGCAAATCAACAAGTTGCTTCCGTTACAAATAAATCCATCACATTCTGTGTTCCATGTTTTGTGTAAATCAGTATCCCAGATTGTAAAAAAATAAGTGGTTTCTGCAACCAGGCATATAAACGTGCAGGTCTGTGATGGAGCGCTGCCGTCTGTGGAGGTTTAGAGACTCCAGTGAAGTGGTCGAATTACACTGTGGCGAACCAGAGGGAACATCAGGCCAACAGCTGTGCCATGTTTAGTCCCTGTTCAATGCATTATACCTTTACTGATCCATGAACACATTATTTCAAAAGTCATGCCTTCATCTTTTCTAGACTAACTTCATGTCAGATTTGATTTTTTCCCCTTAAAGCCTATATGCAAATATTTCATCTATAATGACGGTGATTTAACTTGAACTACTTCTGTTCTTTCAAATGCGCTTTTAACGTATTTGAACGAAGGCTCTTCTGCTCACCAAGGCTGCATTTATTTGATTCAAAATACAGTAAAAACTGTAATATTGTGAAATATTATTACAATTTCAAACAACTGTTTTCTATGTGAATACATTGTAAAGTGTAATTTATTCCTGTGAGTCAAAGCTGAATTTTCAGCATCATTACTCCAGTCTTCAGTGTCACATGATCCTTCAGAAATCATTTTAATATGCTCATTTGCTGCTCAAGAAACATTTCTAATTATTATCAATGTTGAAATCAGTTGTGCTGCCCAGTATTTTATTTTTTTTTTTTAATTTTTTTTAAAATTATTTTATACATCCTTGATTAATAAAAAATATTACATTTTTTTTGTAAAAAAGTATTACTGATCCCAGTTTTTTAAACTGTATATTTTTCATGCAAAACCATTTATATAATCAGAATAAATTTAGGATTCAACATTTCTTAATATTACCAATGCTGAAAACAATTATGCTGCTTCATATTTTTGTGGAAATCACCGTGCATTTTTTTCAGGATTCGTTGATGAATAAAAAGTTCAGAAGAACAGCAATCTAAATGCCTTTTCTGCTACTTTTAATTAATTCAATGTATTCTTGATGTAAAAAGCACTACTTTCTTTCAAATAAATTCATACTGACCAAAACAAAAGTGTAAAATATAGTTAAATTTAAGGGAATTTAAGGTTATTTTAAATTAATAATTTTATTATTTATTTAGCATTACAATTTGTGCAATATTATAAGCTTAAAAAATACATACTTAGCACATAAATAAATGATTAATCTAATTTTATAATTATAGTTAAACAACTATTAGATTATAATAGTATATAAATAAATTATATTCTTCTATGATATTCTTATGATATTCTATAGCGTTTTTGAAAATCCCAGTAAAACCTAACAAATTTGTTTTTCCTAATAAATAAATAAATAAATAAATAATTTATTATTATTTTTTTTTATTATTTATTTATTTATTTATTTTCTATTTTAATTTTTGTAACTCTCAATTTAAAATTTTGGACAATATGCAAAAAAAAAAAAAAAAAGGTGAATAAAGAGTTTATTTTATTTTATATTTATTTGGCACACTAACCGTCAGATTTGCTGTAGCAAAATTAGATATTTTCCGAAATATAAAAACCATATATGAACATTGTGTATTTAAACATACAACCAATGGCTTCTTTAAAACATATTTTTATTAATTATTTTTTATTTACATATTGGCAATTTACATATCATTAGTAGAAAAGTTTTTTTTCTACTAATAAATAAAGTCATTTTATTATTTTTTTTCTATTTAAATTTTTGCAATTTTAAATGTTAAATATTTGGACAATATGCAAAATAAAAAAGTGAATAAAAAGTTTCATGTATTTATTTATCTAATTTGCATGTCACATTTCCACTCAGATTTACTGTAGCAAAATTACATATTTTTTCAAAATATAAAAAATATATATGAACATTATCTTTATTTAGATCATAATATTATCTAAGTAAATTATATTCTTAATTGTTACATTAAAATTATTGTTTATTTTTTATTTACTATCTTATTTATTTATTATTTTACTTTAATTTGCCATTTTTTTTTGGAAAAATCACCAAAACTTTCCATTTAAAATATCTATATCTATCTATCTATCTATACACAGCAATATTAGTTTTCATTATACTTTGTATCAGACCAAAAAGCAAATTAGTGGTATCACCCACCCAAAGTCTGATGAGCTTGATTATAAAGCACTGTGCAGTGATGGGCAACTGGATTTCCGTCTAATTTACGTCTGCTTGTCCTTCTCTCTGTAATTGCAAGCCGTTTTTATGGGGGAAGAGTCAACAGTGCCGTTCCCACAGTCTAGGGTCGGTCACGCTGGGCTTTAAGTGTATTTCTTTCGGGATCAGGTACTTCTGGAAGGGTTAAATCAGATGGACGGGAGATTGGGGAAATTAGCCTGTTTAGCTCCAAGACCTGGAAAAAGTCCATATGTTTTTCATGGGAAAGACCATCTGTGTTTGTTTGTGTGCACATGTGTGTCCCTGCTTGCACTCACGGGATCTCTAGCGCTCCAATGAGAGAAGACGCATCAAAGGCTCGCTGGGGTGTGACCTCACCCACAGTTTTTGGGGTGAGCTGTTCTGTATTTAACCCTGGTCAGCGTGACAGAGACGTACGTCCCTCCGCCACAGCGCAGAGCTTCAAACAAACGCTTGCATCACGCTTTATCACGATCAGAATGTGTTTATGATTGTATTATGGAGTCATGGTGGCATATGGGTCATGATGAATGAGATTTTACCCTCCATCTGTGGCAGCTATAGGTCAATGACTTCTTCAGGTGCTCTTCAGAAGGTCCATTTACCCTGTATAATGAAAAACACATCAGCTTGATTACTGAACATAGTGAGCTGCATACTTTAAGACATATTTTAAGACATCACAAGTGAATGCACATGCAAAAGGTAGGCAGCATAATTATGCTGATGATAAATAAATGGTATTTTACGAACCGATTCCATTGAGTGAGTCATTTACGCTGGATCAGCTTCGATTGATTCAAACACGTAACGATGATTCAGTTCAAGTGATTCAGTAGATTTCACAAAAATGTCATTTTTGAATTTCGACATCTCTAATGATTTAAAAAGCAAGTAGTGATGGTTTTTAAAACTTTAAATCATTGCGTCACAAAATGATTCACTGTTTTGAAGTACTCCAATCAGATCGTATATCGCGAATCATTTGATTCATATCGGGATTTCAAAGTGCGTATCGTGAATCATTTGATATAGATCAGGACTTTGGAGCAGGTTCGCTAATCATTTCGCGAATTGAATGATTCGGTTTGCAAATCATTATTTAGATTCGGACTTCGGAGTGGGGACCTATAGCGAATCATTTGATTCAGATCGAAAATTCAGAGCGTGTTCGCGAGGAGTGATTCGCGATCCGTGCTCCAAAGTCCCGATCTGAAAGGATGGTTCGCGAATCATTTGTATCAGATCGTGACTTCGGTTTGCGAAACATTTGATTCGGATAGGGAATTCAGAGTGCCTGTAGTGAATCATTTTATTCAGATCGGAAATTCGGATCGTGTTCGCGTATTATTTCGTGAAATGAATGATTCGCGATCTGGATTCTGAAGGATGGTTCGTGAATCGTAACTTTGGATCGTGGATCGCGAATCATTTGATTCAGATCGGGACTTTGGGAGTGCTTATCGCAAATCTTTTGTATCAGATCGTAACTTCGGTTTGCGAAACATTTGATTCTGATCGGGAATTCAGAGCGCCTATAGTGAATCATTTTATTCAGATCGGAAATTCGGATCGTGTTCGCGTATTATTTCGTGAAATGAATGATTCGCGATCCGGAATCTGAAGGATGGTTCGTGAATCGTAACTTCGGATCGTGGATCGCGAATCATTTGATTCAGATCGGGAATTCAGAGAGCCTATAGTGAATTATTTTATTCAGATCGGAAATTCGGACCGTGTTCGCGTATTATTTCGCGAAATGAATGATTCGCGATCCGGAATCTGAAGGATGGTTCTTGAATCGTTACTTCGGATCGTGGATCACGAATCATTTGATTCAGAGCGAGACTTTGGGAGTGCTTATCGCAATTCTTTTTTTCAGATTTTTTTGAATAAACAGTACAAAACATCAAATTATTAATGCAGTACAGCTATGAAACGATGGTTTATTATAGTAAAAGTATAGTAACCATGTTTTTTTTTTTTTACAACCACAGTTTTACTTCAAATACCATGGTTAAACTATGGTTAGTGTACAAAACCATGGGTAATTGGTTACTATATTTTAACTACAGCAACCATGTTTTTACTCCCTGCTCGCCTTAATATGAAATTAAGTTATATTTTCTTATTCTCTTTCAAGTAGTCAAACAATTAAAAGAAAACACCTTTAAAACAGAAAGAAAAGTACAATAATGTACCCGCTCTGTGCAGGTACACTGTCAAACAAGTGATACATATTTAAATAATTCACTGGCTTCTAAAGTCACATTTGATGTAAGAGTGTTATCATCTATGTTGCTAGAAAAAAAAACTGAGAAAAGATAATCAGTGCATTTGGTAGGCCTATCTCAGGGATAATCATGTAAAATGAGCCGCATTTGAACAGATAAACCTGAGCCGTGTGTGTATTACTTCAGGGTGAGTTACCCTGAGGGGAAAAACACCACAAACACTTAAGAGCTCAATGGCAATCATATCAGCCACATTGAAAAAAGACCTGTTATCTCAATCTAATCTGTCTACAAGCCAAACAACAGGCTGCTGTCACCTGAGGCCTTTCTAAGAGCCTCTAAACACACAGGGTGTGTGAACACCTGGACATAAATAGCTAATTATGCTGATTTCAAATGAGTATATCAGCCAAAAGAGTGACCTGAGAACTGTCTTCTGACTTTCTGAATATACATCCTGAGGTGATTTTCATATCAATGGATCACAAGTATTCAAACACACACGCAGACTGGTACCTCACACCAGAAATAGAGACATGGGAGCTCAAGTCCAGAGGAATTTCATGATGAACTCTGTTTGTAATGACTTGTTGCTGACAGGTCGGACAGGAGGGAATGTTTGACCCTGAGCAGATCACGCTAGGTGAAAATATAGGCAGATAGTTGAGATCTTCCCGCTGTTTAATGGTGTCGAGTGCCAGACACTGCCAAGCACAGTATATATAAGCATGAAGAAGTCTTCTTTTAATCCTGGCTAGGATGGCTATCCGTCTGGATTCAGGTTGGACAGTCCTTAAACAGGCTTTTAAGATTGATCAATATTTTAATCTTTATATTAGTGCTGTCAAATGATTAATTGCGATTAATCGCATTCAAAATAAAAAATTTTGTTTACATGATATACACTACTGTTCAAAAGTTTGGGGTCAGTAAGACTTGTAATAGTCTTTAAAGAAGTCTCTTATGCTCATCAAGGCTGCATTTATTTGATTAAAAATATAGAAAAAAAAAACAGTAATATTGCAAAATGTTTTTACAATATAAAATAATGTTTTTTATTTTAACATACTTTAAAACAGAATTTATTTCTGTGATGAAAAGCTGAATTTTTATCAGCTGTTACTCCAGTCTTAAGTGTCACATGCTCCTTCAGAAATCATTCTAATATGCTGATTTATTATTAGAATGATCAATGTTGGATAATATCAACAGTTGTGCTGCCAAATATTTTTTGGAACCTGTAATTTTTTTTTCAGGATTCTTTCATGAATAACAAGTTTAAAAAGTACTGTTTATTCAAAATATAAATATTTTATAACAATGTAAATTATTTATTATTAACTTTTAATAAACTTTTAATTATTAACTTAATACATCCTTGGTGAATAAAAGTATTAATTTCTTAAAAAAAAAAAAAAAGAAACAATAAAAATGTACTGACGCCAAACTTTTGAACGGTAGTGTATGTGTACTGTATATATTTATTATGTGTATATACACAAATACACACACATACAGAATATATTTAGAAAATATTTACATGTATTTACATGTATATATTTTTATTCATATAATTAATATTATATATTAATATGTGTGTGTGTATTTATATATACATAATTAAATTTACACAGTACATGCAGATATTATGTAAACAAAAACTTTTATTTTGGATTCGATTCATCACGATTAATCACTTGACAGCACTACTTTATACAAATGTTTGTTTATACAATGAATAAAAATTTTAATGTTATGTTAAAGTTGACAAAATGTTCAAGTTAAAGCTAAAATTTTATTTCTAACAAACATTGTGTCTCTGATCAACACACAGCGTTTCGTTCCTGAACGATTCATTCAAACGAACCAGATGACTCGATAAAACACTTCGCTCAGGTGTTTTGACTGAATGAATCAATGAATCAATGACTCACTTATTATTTAAGCGGAAACGATTCAGTTTGTGAGTGAACTATACAAATGATTCAGCATGAATCGCAAAACGATTCAGACTCGAAAGCAAACCATTTTGAACAAAAGAACAGATTTGGCTCAAATTGTGGACATTTAAGACCGAACTACAAAACAGGATAGATTTTCTTTGGAAAAGAACCGATTCATTAGAGAATGCCTAATTCATTCGCGAACCGAACATTCCAAATTCAGCGAATGATCAAAATAAGCTATTCATAAAGACAACCACTAATTTATTTCTTGAATGAAGCAGCCGTTTTGAACGAATTGGTTGAATAAATGAATCAATGACTCACTTATTAAGGCAGCACTTGAAAAGATGGATTATGTTGATATTTCATCATTTACATAAAAGATGACATACAGTTACTGATGTCAGAAAATCTGCTCTTATAAAGTTAAATAAATGCCCCTAGAAATCAAGTTAAGGGGGGAAATGTTTATTTCTGTAAGTGATTCAGAATTATTTCTCAGTTTTTATAATGGCTTCTCTGAGTGTCCTCCTTTTTGGTGTTATAGAAATGTCCACCCTAGTCCTGTCACTGTCGTGCCTCTACGTCTTATTTGGACTCCGGACGGGCCTTAGAGGATTGCAGGAACCCGGGGGAAGGGGATTTGAAGCTATATTGGCAGCACGGGTGCAAAGTAAAGACAACATCCCAAACAGCTGTAGAAACAGTAAACGGACACCAGAGTGGATTTGGAGCAGCGGGGAGAGGGTCAGAGACACACTCGCATCCTGAAATACAATAAACAAACACACAACAAACTTTGTCACAGCCAATATGTCAGAAAACTGACTAACAATTCCAATAGCTGCTCCCTACAACATAACAATGGTCAGGTGTAAGGCAAAATTCTCCTCAAACTGTTGTTCCACTATGACAGCAGTTGCCTTGTGCGAGAAGACAGTTTATACAAAAACTCATTATAGCACCCCTTCAGACAATGCTGAGAATGCAACACAATTCAGAATGAAATATCGATGATGCATTTGTTGTAGCTTGTTGCATATGTTTACATGTTCTAGTGCTATTTTAGTATTATATATTTACTATTATAGTATTTATTAATATCTTTAATTTGCTTTTATTTTTATATTTACCGTTTTCTTTTGAATTATTAAGTTCTAGTCATTTTTAATATGCTTTTGTGATTTTATTAATTTTTTTAATATTTGTATTTAGCTTTTTTTTTTACTTCTGTTTATTTGAGTAATTTTAGTACTTTAACTTCAATGTATTTCAGCTGCCAATGCATATTTATTTATTTATTTATTTTAAGTTTTTCATCTAATATTATATTATTAAATTATTATTAAATGAATTATTTTAATATATTATTATATTATTTTTTTTATTTAATATTTTAATAATTATTAATTTATTTTATTTTAAATGATTTTGTATTTGACTTATTCAGTTATAGTCTTTTTTAATGTTTTTGTCATTTTATTACTTTTTATATTTCTATTTAGTTTTATTTTTTATTTCTATTTGAGTAATTTTAGTACTTCAACTTTAACGTATTTCAGTTAGCTGCCAATGCATATTCATTTATTTTAAGTTTTTCATCTAATATAAAATTTTTTAATCTAATATAAAAATTTTTATCAAATAAATTATTTGTATTTCATTTTAAATATTTTAACATTAATTTATTTCAATTTAAATGATTTTAAATGTGTTGCAGCTTGATGCATGTTTACATCTTCTAGTGCTATTTTAGCATTATTTATATACTGTTATACTATTTATTAATATTTTGAATTCGCTTTTATTTTTATATTTACATTTTTCATTTGAATTAAAGTTCTAGTCATTTTTAATATGCTTTTGTTATTTTTATTATTGTTTTATATTTCTATTTAGCGTTACTTTTTATTTATATATATATGAGTAATTTTAGTACTTCAGTGTATTTTAGTTAGCTGCCAATGCATATTTATTTACAAATTTTAAGTTTTTCATCTAATATAATTTTATCATATTATTCAATTATTATTAAAATAATTTATATTATTTAATTTTAAATATTTTATGTATTAATTAATTTACTTAAATTTTACTTATTTCAATTTTTAATGATTTTAATAGTTTTAGTTTAACACTAACAACACTGACATGTTCAAGTTTTCACCAGTTCTTTGGAAAATAAACAATTCATTATTTATTTGAATAATTTTAGTTCATTTATTTCATTTAGCTCCCAAGGCAAATTTATTTATTTATTTATTTAAATGTAAATATTTAATAAGTTTTTAAATCTAATATAATTTATCATATTATTTAATGAATTATTTTTATTATTTAATTTAAAATATGTTACGTATTATTAATTTATTTAAATTTAAATTATTAAAAAAAAAATTAACACTAACAACACTGACATGTTTGTTTTTCAGGCCTGTACACGTACGATATGTAAGTGCACATGCATCAATATTCATGTTCATGGGCAATGCACAAATAACAAAATCAATATTGATTTGTGAACGAGTGTCATGGGAAAAAGCATGCCTCCCATGATTCCCATTTGTTTCTCATCAAGCGTCATCCTCAGTCTGACATCCATGACAGTAATATTGACTAATAACATACCAAAAAAATCAGTATGAAGTCCTGTCAGCTTACTCGCACGCAAATAGGTCAAACTTCCAGAGAAACATGCTGATCGTATGGCATCAGAAGAGTTTTTCAGGACAAGTTTGTTCCAATTACATGTTCACAGTTTGTTCTCTGACATAAAAGAACAACTTTGGATGCCTAAAGAACCTTTAAAGATTCTTCTTGGAACCTTTAGAACTTTCCTCCTTTAATTTAAAGAACTTAACCCTCTTACTATTAACATTTGTTCAACATTACTTCTCAGCTATTTGTCTCTTTTGCTGATTTGAAAACCTTAATTCATTCTTAAATCATGGGAAAGTGCAATCCACAAGCCCCTCCAGGCTTTTTTACTTTCCCAACACTTAAGTTCTGTTCTAAAATTTCTTTAAGCATTAAGCTTGTATATTACGCGGCGGGATAAAAGAGACAGTAATCTCTTAAAATCCATAAACAAGCAAAAAAGTAGCTGAGGGTTTCTCAGGAAGCAGCTCCTGTGGCCTGCAGCCTAGCTGCATAAATAATCAACACATTTTCTTCCCACGTTCATCCATTCCCCAAAATCACAGGTTTTTCTCTACACCTCATGTGAAAGAACAGCCACTAAAGTGTAACCTGCATGTTTAGTCCAGTTGCTAGACTGCAAGGCTTTTACTGAAACATCAAACGCTAACAAATGGGCAATTGTGCCACATCAGAGAAGAAACGCAGGTGAGGAGGTCAACACTTCCCTGACATTTGTTCACTGTAGTCCTCTGGAGTAATTGTATTTGTGTCTCTGTATCATGGGAAACTACAGCTGGCCTCGGGCGGCTCTGTGTTTGTAAGGTAAAATGGCACATGCACGTGTTTGTGCGGCTGTGTTCAGACAGAGATCTTCCAGATGGACCTGTTGCCTCCACGGATGAGTCACGGACCCTCGCAGACGAGCCCTTGTCACCCACAGGTGCTGGCAGGCATGTCTGTCTGCAGCGCGGGGCGGCTTTACGTGCGGATGACTAAAGTCTGGGCTGTGCTGGTATGTGTTTTATTACGCTTGTCTCATAATTTCACTCGCAGTGATGTCGTACCTCACAAGAGGCAGAGACATCAACAAACTCTAGGCTGAAAGAAAAGGAAATGCGGAAAGATCTCAGATCTCATAAAAAAGCATTTCATCTAAAATCAAAAGAGAAAAACAAGAAGTTATGTTTTGCATAAACAAAGTTAAAGGAGTGGCACAAAAATAAACAAAATCATTATCAAAAAATTATTATTGTTATTATTATAACGTTGTGATATATGCATGAAATTAAGTACAATCTCTCTCTCTCTCTAAAAAAAATATTACATTATACATTATTCTTAATGATTTTTTTTTTTTTTTTTTTTTGCAATATGGGTATGTATTATGTTTAATTTATGTTAAAGTTTATCCAGTAAAAAAAAATACTACAGAAAAATGACTAAAAATGGGTAAAAGACGGAAAAGAATTTAAGCAGAAAAACAATAGTACTGCTTTAAAAATTTTTTTTAAAAAGTTTTCTGTTTAATTTAATTGCAGTTTTGTTTTTGTTTTTCTGAGCAAAAAATAAATATCATACATCTCTCCCTAATTTACTGAAGACATCCACTAATAAAAAATCAGTGTAACAATCTTATCAGTTATGTTTACATCAAAAATCAATTTCACCCCAAATACTAATTAGTTGTAATTCTACATTTTTTAAATTTGCCCATTTGTCAGTAAGAATTTTTACTAATTTAAAACACAACAAAAATGTAATATGCTCCCTTATTATTTAATATTTTAATATGTACAAGTCAGAATAAGCATGTTGTTTGAATTTTATAAATAAATACATAAATATTGTGTTACACTGAATGACAATGTAACATTATTTCAAGCTAATTTTGACATTTTATTCTCCAAAAACTTATTTGAAACTATAAAAATAGACACTTTACTTACATTTAATGTGCTTTCTATGGACATAAAATCACTTTTGTAAATTTCTTTTGATGTGGGTATTTTTTTAATTTATTAGCATAAATGTAGTACAACAAATAAAATGTTAGTAATAAAATAATAAAAAAGGAATTTTTTGCATTACAAATGTGTTTAATTGTCATCTAAAATAATGTCAGATGTTTTTTTCACTACCCATAAACATGACACTCTTGATTGCAGTCCAAAAATGCAGTGCAGTATTTATAAAACAAAAAAGTTTATATTTTAATTTTTAGTTCTATGCAATAAAATCCCTGAATTCATAAAATGATTTTAAAAAAACATGTTTTTGTTCTATCTTTTCTGAAACAATTGTTAAAGACACAAAATGCAAAATTTTCAGTGTTACCATAAGCATTTGGACAATTGCAGTAAAACTTAAAGTCAATACATCTAAACTCATATCACTTCTGTTCCCATTAGCACTATCTGCCTGCTGTAATGAGTTATTGGTGTAACCTTTTCTCACAACACCTGTATAAGGAAAACATACCTGCAGGCTATGAACTATGTAAGCGAAGCAACCAAATCCTGAATGGAGCCATATGTTATGACAGGCTTAGAGAGGGTTATATTACTCTGAGACAATAAAAACAGCAGTTCAAGTCTGTCTCAAGGATCAGAGCAGTCCTGCAAAGACAATAAGTGACCTCTAATGGAGTCATGAACCTGACCCTAGACATGTACTGTAGTAACCTAAATTTCTACCAACAGCCTACTAGCTGTTTATTGTTTGAACAATAAACAAATAAAACAAATGTGAAATTAGCCAATGCTGTCATAAATAAAAACAAATTATAGAAATATTCTGTTAGGAAAGTCCTGTTTTTTAAGTAGTAAAACCCACAATGACATGCTTTGTTTTCTGGTACAATATTATACTGCCTCTAACTTCATGGTGTTCGATTCGCGAACGAATCGTTCTGAACCGGTTCTTTTGAATCGTCGAGTTCGCGGTTCGATTCAGCATTGATTCACAAGTTTTACTCAGTCAAAACAAACTTTCTCGCGTTCCCGACAGTCATTTGGACACGAAATAAGCCAACTACATATATGACTCTTAAGTAGTAAAATCCACAAGTATAAGGATACTGGACCAGGTACACAACAACTGTCCACAAACATTGTGAGAATATAAACAAAACATGCTTTCTCGTACAATATTATACTGTTTGTGGACTCAGCAACCCGCTTTAGTGATGCTCGGTTGGCAAACGAATCGTTCTTTTGAACCGGTTCTTTTGACTGAATCGTTTGAATCAGTTCGCGACTCGAGTCAGCACTGATCCACAAGTTACTCAGTTAAAAATTGCCTGACAGTCACTCCGACTATAAGCCAATATCCCAGAGTTCATATCACAAACGCACTTCCCATCACATATAGGCTATATTTATGATCTTTAAGTAGTTATATCCAAAATGATATGACCAGGTCAAAACAGCTGTAAAATACAAAATGACTATAAATTTGACATTTTGGGTTGATATTGACCATCTCAGCAACTAGCTCAATGATGTTCGGTTCGTGAACGAATCGTTCATTGAACTGGTTCTTTTAAGTGAACTAATGAACCATGAACCAATTCTTCTTACTCTCTGAATTTAACTGACACAATGATTGTAGGTGTTTGCTTTTCTACAGATCGTCAGAAAAATAACTATAAAATCAGAGCTCTCTTCCAGGCTGAGATAACAACAATTCCATATGTAATACCGTATTGGAATAATATTGTGGAGAATATACCATGGGAGAAAGTATGGACCTTGCCTCATAAGTATCTGCTTACCAATAAAGTAAAAGAAATGACATTTAAACTGATTCACAAATGTTACCCGACTAAAGTCTTTCTTAGGAAATATAAGCCTGACATTGAAGTGAACTGCAGTTTTTGTCATTCTTCTGAAGAAGACTTCATTCATTTGTTTTGGGAATGTTCCCACACAGAGAAATTCTGGTCTGATTTTTTGGTGTTTATTCAATCTTATTTTGTAAGTGACTTCTCATTTTGTTTTAAAGATGCTTTGTTTGGCTTATTTGAATATTCTGAGGAGAATACAGGAAAATATTACATAATTAATTTATGTTTTCTGTTAGCTAAATTTCACATTCATAAACAAAAGTTTACTGGCTCTAAACCTCTTTTTTCTTTGTTCAAAGTGGATTTGGATATGTATGTGGAAAGTTCTACTAATTTGAAAGCTATGAAAACTGTATCTCTGTATTCATCCTTTGTGTCATCTTAAGATGCAACTGTATTACCCTGTTTTTTTCTTTGTTACCCTGGCAACAAATCTGTGTATTCTTGTTTCTTTTTATTTATTTTGTCTGTATTTGTACTGTTTTGTTGTTTTGAATATCTGTAATGCTTAATTAAAAAAAAAAAAAAAAGAACCATGAACCAATTCATCGAATCCGACTCGGAATCGAGTCAGCACTGATCTACAAGTTACCCACGGTTATTGTTTTTGGACCAACTCAGCAACTACCTTAATGATGTTCGGTTCGTGCATGAATCGTTCTTCTGAACCGATTAGTGAACTGAACCAATTCACCGAATCGAACTGAATCGTTTGAATAAGTTCGCGACTGGAGTCAGCAGCACTTATATACAAATTACTTAATTTAAAAAAAAATGCCTTAGTGACTCCTACTCGAAATAAACCAATATCTAAGAGTATCACAAACGTACTGCCATCACATATAGCCTATGATAATTCAGTATATTTTACTATATATATTTATATACACTACCGTTCAAAAGTTTGGGGTCAGTACATTTTTATTGTTTCTTTTTCTTTTCTTTTTTTTTTTTTTTTTTTTTTTTTTTTTAAGAAATTAATACTTTTATTCACCAAGGAAGTATTAAGTTAATAATTAAAACTTTTACTTTAATAATTTTTTTTTTTTAATAATTAGTACTTTTTAAACTTGTTATTCATGAAAGAATCCTGAAAAAAAAAAAAAAAAAATCACAGGTTCTAAAAAATATTTGGCAGCACAACTGTTGATATTATCCAACATTGATCATTCTAATAATAAATCCGCATATTAGAATGATTTCTGAAGGATCATGTGACACTTAAGACTGGAGTAACAGCTGATAAAAATTCAGCTTTTCATCACAGGAATAAATTCTATTTTAAAGTATGTTAAAATAAAAAACATTATTTTACATTGTAAAAACATTTTGCAATATTACTGTTTTTTTTCTATATTTTTAATCAAATAAATGCAGCCTTGATGAGCATAAGAGACTTCTTTAAAGACTATTACAAGTCTTACTGACCCCAAACTTTTGAACGGTAGTTTATTACTATAGTAAATTCTACAAATATATGACCAGGTCATAACACCACAACAGCTATAGATTTGAGATTTTGTACTTTTTATGGACCATCTCCACAGCTTAATGGTGTTCGGTTCTTGAACGAATCGTTCTTTTGAACCGAATCTTTTTAGTGAATTGTATGAAATAGAGTCGCACAAGTATCGCAGCCTACTAACTACAAACAAGCCAATATCCCAGTGTTCATATTACTTTTGGACTTCCCATCTCCTGGTTGCTGCTAAGGCATTTTGAAATGGTATTTTTCCAGTCATTTTGGTGTTGTTTCTTACAGCCAGCACTGACACCTGCTGTTCACTACTGGTAATAGCAGAAAAACCTATGACCCTTGTCATATTATTTAAAATATTATAACATCTCAAAACAACGTGCTTTCCCAACATAACTTTATTATATCATAAAATAAAACATCAAAGCAGGAAAACTCATCATTCAATGTGACTTTTGACAACAGAGCAAACTGTGAACAAAGACAGAGAGACTCAACGACAGCAGACACAAAGCACCTTTGAGACATTGTGCATAAACACTTACATTAGACTTCAGGACTTCAACTGGAGAGACAAAACAATGTGTAAGGAACATTATGAAACAGACAGCACACTGCATGAACTACACCAGACACACATTCTGTAAACTTCCACCCTTTAAAATAAAATAAAATAAAATAGTAAATTAAACATTTTCCAATTTTATCAATTGCATTTCTAAATATACAATACATAAAAAGTATTGTTTTTGATATACACTATAAAAATAGTAAAATCATTAATCTGATTTATACTACGTTTTTCTTGGTGAGATTGTTTTTCTGGGGTTTTCAGATCACATTTAATCTTCATATTTACTGGGCTACTTATTTTCGCACTTAATATTCAGTTACTTGTAAGGAATTGATTTATACAGTGGTTGCTAGAGTATTTCTAGGCAGTATTATTAAAAATAATCTTCCTTATAGAAAACTATTTTCAATTGATAAAAAGAAAATAGTCATTATTTTACTTTTCTCATTGAGTTATATAAACTTTTTACTTATATAATAATACTTCATTCTCATACTTCCCTGATTTTAACAGTGTTTCTTTTTTAAGTGAAGTGTGTAATTTCTTCTGCACCAAATGGAATTGCAAAAATAATGATGATTCTGTATTTTGTCATTAAAAATTACACACATCACCTTTAATGAACAGACATATCCCATAACTAGCAGTTCCCACATGAATGCCATTCAGTCCAGGCCCAGAGAGGCCACAGTGTCGGTCACGGTCGATGCTTTTAAACAGGTTTGGTGAAATGCGATCACATACATCTGTATGATAAGGCTCATATGAAGCACTGTGGCCCCTGTGGTCTGAACTGCGATAACCTGCTCTCGCTGTTGGCTAGTTACTCTTGGCCATGCTTTTGGTCTTCAGCTCAGCCAGTTTGCTGGTGACAAAGTTCCACTTGAAGGCCGGTGTGTCTTCATTTCCTTCTCCGAGCGTGGCATACTTGGAGAAGCTGTTTCCTCCGCTGCTGTTGCCCGCCTCGCCCTCCTGGCCAACTTGGTTGTCGCCGTCTTCAGCTCTTGCCCCGCTCTCATTGCCCACCTCCTGACTGCCGTCGCCTCCTGCCTCCGTGGCCTCCGCTTGCCTCATCGCAGCTGCTTGGTGCCATTTAGTCGCAAAGTTATCCCAGAATCCAGTGCTGCGCTTGTTGGATCGTGGAGGCTCTTCGGGCTTCACTGCCAGTGGACTGGAAAGACGATAAAGGCAACATGCAATTAAATGTATTTTTTGATCATATAAATATTTTTGCATAAAACATATGTACTACTGTTCAAAAATTTGGGGGTAAAGAAATTAATACTTCTATCTAACAAGGATGCATTAAATGCATTCATTAAAATGAAATCAAAAGTGACAGTAGTGACTTTTATAATTAAAAAAATATTTTATTTTAAATAAATGCTGTTTTATTTGAACTCGCTATTCATTAAATAATCCTGAAAAAATAAATATATCACAGTTAAAAAGAAAAGCAGCACAACTATTTTCAACATTTATAATAATAATTGTTTTTGCAAAAAACATATGCACTACTGTTAAAAAATGTTGGGGTCAGTAATACTTTTTTAAGAAATTAATTCCTTTATTCTGCAAGGATGCATTAAACTGATTAAAAGTGGCAGAAAAGACATTTATAATGTTACAAAAGATTTCTATTTTAAATAAATGGTGATCTTTTAAACTTTATATTCATCAACAAATCTTGAAAAAAATAAATGCATGACCGTTTCTGCAAAAATATGAAGCAGCACACAAGTTTTCAACATTGATTATAATCAGAAATGTTTTTTTGAGCAGAAAATCTGCATATTAAAATGATTTCTGAAAGATCATGTGAGTCATGATGCTAAAAATTCAGCTTTGCATTACGGGAATAAATTACACTTCATAATATATTCACATAGAAAATAGTTATTTTAAATTCTAATAATATTTCACAATATTTACAGTACTTTTTATCAAATAAATGCAGGCTTGATGAGCATAAGAGACTTCTTTTAAAAACATTAAAGAATCCTACAGACCCCAAACCTTTAAACAATCCTTTAAATCTCAAAAATATATGTTTATTATGGTAATGTTTGATCATTATTTGCTCTTAACAGTGTGAAATGGCATTTATATTTTTCCCTGTCTGCTGCAAGCAGTTGTAATATAGAACAATCAGTGACTAAAACATTTGCACAACATGTTTTCCCAGTGGAAAAATTAACTATATGCATCACTCACTGATCTGCTGCCGGCTGATTGTCTGCCTCCAGAAGCTGGTGTTCATCATCCTTGGTGAATAGAGATGAAACACTTTTCCATCCTTTCGCTCCGGCTCCCTGCATCTGAGAAATAAACACGGTGACTCAGACCAACAAACATCATTATGTCTACATGTAGCTGACATGAAATTTCAAGCCGTTTCAACAGTGTTCTGTATTGTGACATACTATAATTCATCCAAAAAAAAAAAAAAAGACTGTATAAAACTGTACGTTAAAACTGAATGTAAGCCATTTTTACAGTTTGCTGTAGTTTGTTTTACTTTCCAAAGTTAACAGAAACTACATTTATTAAATAAAATAATTATTAATAATATCTATTTTCAAGGCTTACTCTCTTGGCCAGCTGTGTCACTGCACTGGGTCCTTCATCAGACTGGATAGGTGTCATATCTTCAGCAGCATCAGTGACCTACACAGACAAATATTAATTGAAAAGAAAGTCATAGTAAGAGGTAAAAAATAAATAGCATTTAAAGTGAGTTTCAGAAGGAGAAACTGCATATAACAATATTTCTACACTGTAAAATTTTCAAAAATATTATTTAACACTTTAACACCACTAAATCTCTTTGTACAAAAAAAAAATTGTTATGTTCAATCAGGTAAAAAAATAACTCTTTTAGGTAACAAGTGGAAGTTTAGCTCTTTTTACAAAGACCAGCTTACATACGCACATAAAATGTGATGAAAATTTATTTACTTGTGGTTTTTGGCGAGACTACACCAAGGTCATGTCAACAGTTTTAAACAAACATGTCAAAACTATACTATTATTAATAATAATAGTATTATTTACTATCATTATGAATTGTACTGTTGTTAAACAAAATGCCGATTTTGCTTTCCGAATATAACTTTAAATAGAACTTTAAGGTTGTGAAAATTACGTTTTGTTGGACCTTTTTGGCTTCCGGTCTCATCTTCCCTCAGCTCGTTTTGCTGTTTGATATTGCAAATTGGTGTGTCTTACCATATTATTTTAATGTATTATCTTAATTATAAGCACACTGGTTTGTAGTGCAAACAGTTTTACGTTTAATGGACGTTGTTATTCTTCTCATATTTTCCCTATAGCGGATAATGAACCGGAAGTCTCACCCAAAGGCTTACTTTAGCGTTGAATAAAAATGCTATTGGGCATTTACACATCACTGTTTTCAACTAAAAATGAAAAATGTAAGTGTCATTTACACGACAACTTTGCTTGGAAATGCAAACCTTTGAGAACGGGTTTCAAAGTTTTTGGAAATGATAACGTTATTCTCTCTGTGTAAAATACAAAAACGCGAATGTGTGAAAATAGCGATATATTGCGCATGCGTATTACGTGTTCAGCAGTGTTGCCAAGTCTGTGGTTTCCCCGCAGAATTGGGCTACTTTAACGCTGTTGCCGTGGGTTAACGTGATATTTATCCCCTGGAATGTGAATTTTACCAGGGGAACAGTTCCAAAAAAACATGTATTTTACCCCCGGAACGCGATTTTTACTGGTAGAGCCCCCTCAAAATTGGACTATTTCTGGGTGGGTTTTGTTGTGAAAACCTGGCAACCCTGGTGTTCAGTCTATAGTGTACAGGCATGCTGAGTGAATGGCTTTCCTTTTTTAGTACATTGTTGTCCTGTAATTATACCCAAAGTTTATCCATCACAGCCTCGTTTTCATCATGCGTCTAACCTGACTTAGTTCTATTGCCTGTCTAAAACCATCAGACTAATCCAAGACTAATCTAAACCTGCCTGGTGCCCAAATTAAGACCAGCAACCCACTTTAAGCTGGTTCAAATGAATAAACATTAAATGAAATTTCAAAAAATAATGGCTTATAATTTAAAATTGTACAAAACATTATATTTGAAAGCAGCTCCAGTCATGCATTCACCATGCATAAACTGAGTCATAACGGAATGGAAAAAAAAAACCATGCACACAGTGTTGATCTTGAATAAGCCGCTGTAATCTGTTGGCATTGCTGTGTTGTAGCAGGCTTTGGAAACTATGCAAGTTCACTGGTAAGCGAGAGGTCATACAGAGAGCCGAGAACTGTGGGGAATCCGCCAACAAGCATAACACACCCTAGTGTATGCTATCCGTTTCGAATCAGTCACTGGAATGCCATCCTATTCCTATCACGCCTGCAGATCCAATTACAGGCCTTTAAAAAGTGGGTCAAGGTTTCCCTTGATCAGATACTTGAAAGAATATTTAACATGTTTTGATGCACCCTGACAGACACTCAGAAATGAATTCATTAGGTTTTTAAAAACACATGCTCTAGCCAATCAACATACTTGAACAGGAACAGAAGAAAAAGTGTCCATTAGTCCCTAGTCCCACCAGTCAAAAAGATGAACTTTAAAGGTTCAAATAAAAATCCTTCTGTTTTTTCAACTGACATGTCACTCAAAGCACTTAAAATGTTTGATTCAAACATTTAGTGACATTATTACTGGGGTGAAGTTAGGAGAAGCTCTTAAATACTGATAGCATGCATGCATATTCATGCAATCACATGCTCAGAGGCCCGAGACTGATATACTAGCCAGGCGGACTAAATTGTATTATGCATATTAAATATAATTATATTACATATGTACTGCTATTTTATCCACCACTGGAAACCATGTCTTTATAGATATCACGATCATCATTTGTCATTGAAAAACACATATTGGTCAGCATAAGTATTTGCAATTGTATACTAGTAGATGATATGTAGGATTTAGTTGTTTTTTCCCCCTCATTTAAATGATTGGAGTACTTACTAGGTTGCTCTCTCATTGCAAACAGTTATTTAAAGAGTTGCCAAATAAACTTTAAAATGTATGTATTCAAATTGCATATAAAATTTGACATGCACAGTTTTTAACTTACCAACTAATAAACTTTTAAGCATGTTTGTCAGTCATACATAAATGAAACAGGTCAGATTTCTGTAGTAAACTAAATGTTTTTAATACACCATTTTTTCAATCGCATACATTTTATGTAACTGCTCATTCCACAACAATTTTAACAATATTCATACTTTTTAAACTACTTTTTTACTTACTTTATTTCACTTGTTTAATTTTTTATTTAAATTTCATTTTAACTTTATTAAATGAAAAGCACTTTTTTACTTAACAAATTTGTGCCGATAAATAAAACCAAATATGCCTTTTTGTTTTAGATATCTTACCCATTTATGTATGACTAACAATGTTTATTATGTTAAAATTCTGTAATTCAAATGTATGGAAATGTTTAGGCCTTTATATTTTTTTGAGTGCATGTTCACGCATATCTGACCATACTGTCCGGTTCTCAGGCTTTTTGTGGATTTACCTCTTCCACCGTTTCTTCCTCCATCTCCGGGTTGAGGGTCTTCATGACCTTACTCTTATAGACTTTCCACAGGGGATTCATGACGAACTCCTTCAAAAGATCCTCAGATGTGTGCAAAAATTCATAAAACAGTCCAAGGTATTTCTACGCCACCATTAATTTAGACCTCAATCTTCAACAATATTCCTGTTCCATCAGTGAGACACATTCAGTTTTCAGTGCAAGATGAAAACGAGCTTCTCCTCATTGTCTTTATGCTGACACTTTGTATGAAAAGGAAATTCGGGCTGCTGGTCGAGTCCTTGAATTCAGTGTGAAGTAGATGAAAGAGGCAGTTTCAGCGGTGAAACACACACACACACTGTGACACGGCTCAGAAGCCCAGCATCGGTTACCTGGAAACAGGTGTTGGTTTCCTACTGAATATTTCAAGCAGCTCTGCTAATAGTTGAGCTTCATTGTTGGCTGCTTTAAGAAGAGCAGGCCGTGTAACATTAACCCTGCAGAATGAACATATTTAGATGCTGTTTCAATAGCCAACAGGGTCAGATCTTTATAGTGACAATGTACTATTTATGATAATATTAATCTAAGTGTTCAGTAATTCTTCTCTGGAAGCATTAAAACGTGCTCAATAAAACTCAAACCTTACAGATGAACTTATTTCACCCTAAATTAAAAAAAAGAAAGAAAGTAACACAAAGAATAAAAGCTTAAGCAGAAACATGACTACATTTAATATTTGTTTGCATTGTGACATTATTTTATGACAATAAAACATGTTCTCCCCAAATTCTCAGCGGTTCTCTTTTATTTTCAGACCCAGATTGTACATTCAAAGCAACAAATTTACTGTACTTTTATCTGAGAAAACCACCAATTTTGTAAATCCATATACAGCAGCAGCAACAACAAAAGATAAGATGAGAATTTTATTTATTTATTCATTTATTGTTGTCTTTTAGAACTTGATAAGCCTATTTACTGTCCCAAATACATGATTATGATTAGTTGCATTATTATATTTTTTATTATATATTTTTTCCTTGCTGTCTGTGACCCATCAGAATAGACCTGCTTATTGTGACATTATTTTAAAGACATTTTACCCGAAATTATCATTACTGTAATGCATCTACATATTTTGCTTATGCTTAATTTTTTTTTTTTTTTTTTTTTTTTTTTGTAATGGCATATTAACCTTTAAAAAAATGTAACTACAAATTTTAAGACATTAGATGAAGAACTTAAAATAAATAAATAAAAATAAAATAAAATAAATAATAATAAAATAATTGGCAACTAACTGATATTAAATATTTTAAGTTGAGTTAAGTACTGAATTATAATATATATAAAAGTATCGAATTACAAATCTAAAATAAAGCTAAATAGAAACATTAAAATATATGTAACCAATGCAAATAACAAAAGCATGCTCATAACAAAATTACAATCTAAAATTAAAATGAAAACTGAAAATATCAAAATTATAGATAATTTAAAATATTAATAAAAAACTAAAACAGTATATAAATACTACTAAAATAGCAACACTGATTCTCAATCCTTTTTAGATGTTTTATTACTGTAATAAAAATTGTTTTATTTTAATCATCATAAATTAAAGGCAGTATAACAAATGTTATCATGATATATAAATATTAAACAATACAAATAAAATACCCAAAATCAATATAAATAAAATAATATAAATAAAATATCAGATATCAAATATCATAAATATCACTGTTTATTGTTTTTTCACTTAATAGCAAAGAGAGAATATGAGCTAAATTATTGTCTTTGTGACATTATTTAAATGCAAAAAATCATTATGGTCCTAAAAATATATATTTCCTCCATCCATGCAATATATATATATGTGTGTGTGTGTGTGTCTTAGCATTTCTATGGTATGATATGTGATGTGGTTTTGTTTTAGTGAGATTAATTTCTTTTAATTTGAAATGATCAAAATACATAATTGGCCACACAGCAGTAGACAAACATTTGAGAAAGTCTTAAATTATATCAGCATAAACAGCAGCGACTGAAATGAGCAGTATTCAATGTTGACTCTCCACCTCTGTGTGTTTTCACTAACCTGCACTTTCATAATTACTATAGAGGCCTGTGCATGTCAGTCATAGAATCCAGCTAATCGAATGATAATGTTTGTTGTGTAATTTCACCTGACACATTAGTTTCCTGTAGCTTGTGTCTTGTTAACCTGATCTGAGGTTGCCAGCGCAATATATGGAGACAGACATTATTAAAAATGCATGAGGTGTCATTTACCTTTGGAACATCTATGGTGCTTGCTGATAACTTTATACTGGAGAATGATTTGGAGCTTTTCAGTTTACTGTTTATAGGTGTACAGCCTTTAAAGTAGTTACATATAACATCAAGACAGACATATATCAAACCATTTCACTGCCATAATGTGACTTAAACACTTTTTTTTTTTAAATGCAAACCAGATTCTTTAAGGTTTGAAATCATTCGGTTGTAACTTTTAATCAGCATGACTTAGAAACACTGTATTTTAAAGAGAGACCCACCTGGATCTCTTTGAGAACATGTGCTCTTGATGTGCTGCATTGAGTTTCACTGGTTTCCATTATTCAGAGGGCTCTGGCAAACCTATTCATGCCTGGGAACCAAATCCTCCTTCTGTCGCAACCAGATCAACCAATCAGAACAGCAGCTCAGAAATGACTACAGGCTACGGTGAACATACAATAATCAAATGATCGGCATGCAATTTTCATTTGCATGTTGTTACAAACCAGCTTGACTACTTTAAAGGAAAAGTTCATTCATAAATGACAAGTTGCAGTCCATGTAAAATACACATGAGTTTGTTTCTTCATAGATTTGGAGAAATGTAGCATTCCATCACTTACTCACCAATGGGTCCTCTGCAGTGAATGGGTGCCATCAGAACGAGACTCCATAAAATAATCCACAAGTAATCCACACCACTCCAGTCCAGCAATTAACATCTTGAGAAGCAAAAAGATGCATTACAAGGTTTTTAACTTCAAACTGTTGCTTCTGGTTTCCGGCAAAAAAAGTTGTGAATCTGAATCAGGAGAGAAATCTGCAAAGACCAAGCACTGTTTACAAGCAAAAACAGTCCAAAAAACAGCTCTAAACAAATATGTTGCTGGATTCCCTAGTAAAAAAGTAGTAGATTTAAAATGCATTTAACTCAGGTCTATTAACATATTTACTATCATATCGCTCAAGATGTAAAAATTACACTTTATTTGGAGTTTCTTAATATTAAGCCTAAAATGTTTTAATTTCAGAATTGATGAGGATTGTGTGATTTTTAAATAATATTGGTCTTTAAATGCGAAATATTAAAAGTGTATATACAGTGTAGGGGAGAGTGGGGAAGAAAGCACCATTTTTTCAGAAAAACATAAATTAAAAAGATAAAGTTGTTGACAGAGATATATGTTTGCTGTGGCCTATAACTCAGAAGTGTGGTCTATTAATAACAGGTGGTATTTTGTAAAAATGTAGAAAGACTTCAGTATAATTTCAGTTTGAACATAAGTTGCACATTGGGTCACACACACTGTAAAAACTAAAAAACAATTTGTTGAGTCAGCTTAAAATAATTTGTTACCCTGCTGCCTTAAAATTTTAAGTTCAGTCAAATATAATAAGTTTAGTCAACTTGAAATGTTAAATTATACTAAGTGACAACTTAGATATTTGAGTTGAATCAACTTTAAATTTTAAGGCAGCTGGGTTACTTACCCATCTGTTAAGTTTAGCAAACACAAATATCGAAGTTGTTACTTAGTACAACTTAACATTTCAAGTTGAATAAACTTATTTTAGTTGACTGAACTTAAAATTTTAAGGCAGCAGGGTAACAAATTATTTTAAGCTGACTCAACAAATTGTTTTTTAGTTTTTACAGTGTACTAAGTAACAACTTTTTTACAACTTTGCTAAACTTAACAGCTGCCTTAAAATTTTAAGTTGATTCAACTCAAATATCTAAGTTGTCACTTAGTATAATTTAACATTTCAAGTTGAATAAACTTTTTTTGAGTTGACTGAACTTAAAATTTTAAAGCAGCCAGATTACAAATTATTTTAAGTTGACTCAACAAATTGTCTTTACAGTGCAGGTGGGTCAAAAGTAACAACAGTACAAGCTAGATTTTTTGTGTTATTCTTTATTATTATTATTATTATTATTATTATTATTATTATTATTATTATTAAATACACATGACTATGATCTTGTTAATATGTAACTGCAAACATATTTTGTCCTTAGTCTTTGCAAAAAATTATTAAATTTTCCTTTTAAATTTAAGTTTCATCAAATGTTTCAAAACCTGAGTGTACAAACTTGAATTTGTTTAAATTGCTTATTTATTTATTCAATTTATTGTCTCAACAGGTGAGGAGGAAGGTGCAACACGACGACGAAATGCAATGAAAAGTCTTTAATGTAATCCACACAGGTAAATCCACAAAAGGAAGCCAGGAACACATGTACTCACTGACAAGACCGGACACAAAGCATAGAACAAAAACAACTTATAAAGGGTGGCTAATGATAGACACACAGGTGCTCGTGATTAACTAATAATGACAATAACAAGGACAGGAACAGGAACAACCACATATGGACACATGAGGGAAAAACCCAATACAAATAGTCCTGGGGTGTGACACTTATTTTTCTAAAACATTTTTAACAGAATGAACAATATGAAAATTAAATTAAATTAGCATAATTTAAATACTCAACATAATTTAACAGTAGGCCTATTCATGATTCCATCCAGTTGTTTGTATGCATAAATTCAAAATGTGCATACAAAATCTGGAATACTGCAAATTCATAGGTGGAGGTGGAAAAGCTAAGGTATGGCTAAAACCTAAATATGACTAAGGTAAATGTGATGTAGCAACAGTCCTGAGACTAATATTTCTGACAGATAGGCTTATGTCCAGAAACGCCCTCTCATGAACATGTGGCTGAATCAGACCTCCGTCTGTCTTTCTGATCCTCACTCTTGGCATATTCTTTTGGTATAATACAACATAAACATTTATAATAAATGATGCAAGACACAGAAAGTCGCCAAATTAGCATGCTGCGGGACAAAAGAAACACTTGTTGTCACTGTAGGGGGACAAAAGTAGCAAGTGTTATTTTCGTCCCGACAGGAACTCCTGACATTTAAATCCGATTTACTTCTATACTGAAAAACTCTGAAAATCCAAACTTCAGGATGTGTTACAGCACTAAATAACATGTAGATTGATCATGTGATACCTGAAACGAGAAACAACACAACTAATCTGAAAAAAATAATTTACTATGTATTATTCGAAAACTGCTTTCTGGACCTAACCGTGGGAAACAATGACGAAATCACATGATATTTCTCAGCTCCATCAAAGATTGCATGCTAAATGTGCTGTCATAGCTTGGAAAGCAAATATAGTCCAGGCTCTGAAAAAATAGCTTTGTTACTTTCGTCCCCGCTCTCCCCTACTTGCAGTAGTTCCACTTAAACTTCAGCACTACTTCCACACAATTAAGGTGCTTAAGTACAAAATTAGTTGTTCCAATATAGCAGAATTTAAAAATAACAGCATACTAAAAGTACAACTGCAGGGTATTTTTACATTTTGCATACATTTTAGTATAGTTATTTTGATCTGAGAGACAACAGGAGATGCACCTATTCACTGAAGAAAGTGTTATTATGGATTATGGACTCATAGTTTAGCCAGAAGCAGTGGTTTAAAGGTAAAACTTTTGAATGATGGGTTTGTTTCTTACAAACAAGCAGCTTTTTGCTTTGCAAGATGTTAACTGATGGACTGGAGTGGTGTGGATTACTTGTGATTTACTGTTATGTTTTTATCAACTGTTTGGACTCTCATTTGGACGGCACCCATTCACTGCAGAGGACCCATTGGTGAGCAAGTGATATCCCATCTGCATCTCAGATGTCCTGAGGGTGAGAACATTTTTAGCAAATTCTCATTTTTGGCACAGCTATGCCTTTAAATGAATCAGTCACAAAAACATGACAATTCTGTCATCATTCAAATTACGTGTGGGTTGATTATTGTATTATTGTATAGTTGTCAAAAATCCTCTAACATACAGCGAAGTCATTTTGTAAATTTCCCAACTGGGGGGTGTGGAAACTAATGCCATTGCCCTACAGTTTACAGGTGGGGCCCCTAGAAACGAAGTTTACAAAAACATCACACTGACAGGATTGGGCATGACTTATAAGCAGAAACAACATGTTTAAAGCTCCATGTATCAAAAGAATTACATCTGACAGTCCTGACAACATATTATGCCTGTTTATGTCAAATGCTAAAACTTTTCAATCAGTTACGGGTTCACCAAGGAGCTAAAGACAGCGCCATGACTAAGAAAGGCCAACAATGGGGTTTTTGTATCAAAGAATGTTTTGTAAAGTGAAAATTACAACTATTTGGCTTTAAATCTAAGCTATTGGCAAATGTTTGCACACTTAAATGTGCACTTAGTAACACCCGCAATGACTCAACTGTTTATTTGACTTGATTTATTTGACCTTTATTTAAACAAGCAGCTCAGAACATTTTACAACGACACCCTGTATAAGAATGCTGTGGAAACTTTTCAACTTGAGAAATTAACATTCAAGAATAAAACAATGCTTTAATCCATACCATACATGTATACATTTGTTATGATAGACTGCAGAAATATGTTGCAGGTCTGTTGTTTAAGCGTACAGAGAGAAAAAGAAGCAATGCTAAATGCAAATGATTCAAATGCAATGTTTAATTACAATTTCTGTTTTGCACTTTTTTTGTGTAATTGTGATACAGTGTTGGGTTGCCAAATGAAGCAAAGTGTAGTGGATCTTTCAGCAGAATCGTTCAAAATAGAAGCTTGAAAAGAGCAAAATACCAAGATAAAACAACTATTGTTTCACAGGATTCACACAAGCAAATAAAAAGAAGTAAAATACAAATTGTTTTCTGGCTAACAATTACATTTTTTAAAAGTTTAATCCTATCCGGAACAAACATCATTGCAATATATTATTTTACAATGCATTTATTTTGATATTCATTGAATTTCGTGACTGAACTTTCACTGAAGAATTTCAATGCACTGCTTGGCCAGTTTTCAAATTATGTAAAGTTATTTATATTTTCTTACCTTTCTGGATACAATAACAGTGCTGCTCGCATTCCATCTGAAGTAAAAAGAAACTGAAATCAATGACAGGGTCTGATTAGAAAAAAAATCAAACAGCAGTAGTCAATAGATTAGAATTATATCCCACAGATAAACCATGTTTATTTTATAACACATGTGCACACCTAAGCCAAATAATACACTGTAAAAAATGACCATGAATTTAACGATAAAAGACTGTAAAAATGCTACAGTACAATCCTGTTAAATGCTTAACGGTAATTTCCCCTACTATATACGGTGAAAAACTTTACGGTGAAAAACATTGGATTTTATGGTATTATACCGTTTTTTGAAGTTGATTTTTGGTTGCAATAACTATGTTTCTTCTTAGTTTTTCTTATCAGTTTTGTACATTAGAGTTGTATGTTACATCTAATGTTGTTAAACGAATGTTTATTGCATTATTTCAGTTTCATGTGTGATGGTGTTTACTGTTTGCGTGAATGACACTGTGCATCTTCTATATATATATATATATATATATATATATATATGTTAGTATTTAAAAGCTGCTTGTGATGGGCTTTGGTTCATCATGTGACTTTCTCATCACCACCTGCTTTTGGTGGTTATCAGTGTATTACAAAGGTACAAAACAGATTTCAGTACTTCAATATGCTGGCTAACATTACATCAGTTAATGAAATTATGGTATTTAAATGTACATTTAAGTTAAAACCGTAAAATGTTGCTACCGTATTTTTTACTGTAAAAAAATATTGTTTCGAAAAATAATCTTTTCTAATTAGACTAATTGCTGTGTGTGTCTAGATGATTATGATTATTATTGCTTTTTTTTTTTTTTACACAATTCTAATTCCACAAATTAGCCAAAACCTCATCAGCTCATTATACTACACATAATTATGATTACATAATTTCCTTCTTATGTGTTTGGGATTGTTTCTCAAGCTATTTCCCAAGGTTGACTTTTACTTAAAATTACTTAAACTTTTGTATCTGTTTTACAAACAGAGGCAAATACATTTTTGGAAATGATTTATGTAAATTTTTATGTCTTGCTATCATTTACACCAACATTTTGTTTATTTCAATTATCAGAGCTTTATGTGATCAAGGTAAATATGACTTGTGTACAAAAATATTTAATTGTGCATTATTTCTAATCAAGCTGTAATTTAACTGTTACAAAAACTGTGAAAATACTAACCTGTTTTTGCAAGTCAGGCACTAGCTGTAACACTGAAGTTGAGATATAGGCAACATTTGAGTGATGGCATTAAAAGATAAAGGACAGTGTGTCACTCAATTAGTTCATTTTGTCTGTGTCAAATGTATATAAATGTATCAATAACAGAAACATAAATTTTAATACAGGTTTATAGTTGCAGTCTTACAGGAGGGCTGGAGTTGGATTAACGCCTGGGCGGTTTATAGGGTGAGGCTTCTTTTATCAGAAAGACACCCAAAACAGACAACTCATTCACCTCAGACACTCAGGAAAACTTTTGGGAAGCACTGTTCATTAGAGGTACTTTTCGCTTTTAAATAGAAACAGGCAGATTTGAGACATTTTGTGTGCAACGATGAAGAAGATAATACTGTTATTTAAACTATTGCTATTTCTTGCTCAGCTCGTGAAAATGGAGACTTTGTCTGCAGCAAACACGCAGTTCTCTCTCAGCCTCTTTAAGAAGATCAGCGGAGGAAATGCATCAGGAAATGTGTTCTACTCTCCGGTCAGCATCTCCTCGGCTCTGGCCATGGTGTCGCTCGGAGCAAAAGGAAACACAGCGACACAGATGTTTAAGGTGATCTTACGCTCATACTTTTTTTTTTCATTGTCAGCTGATTTTGTGAGATTGATTTTTTCCTTAAATCAGCAGAACAGAAGTGGAATTTCAAAAATTCAAATATGCTTTTGTTTCAATTCTGCATGCATTCAAATTAAATTCAAATTCCGGATTCGGAATTTAAAAGGAATTCTCAGTTCCATTTGGAATGCTGCCACATTCCTGCTCTGAGACATGATTTTTTTTTTTCTGAAATATTGAGCGTTGTGCTTGTACAGACAAGACCATTGTGGTCTCACATTGTAGTTTCACTAAAAAGAAAGGACATTTAGATTTAGGGTTGGGTTGTTTGGGTTTCAGATATGACTAAACACTCAACCAGTGCTATTTTTAAACTGTTTCACAACACATACTGACGTTGTCAGAATAGCAAGGTTGCTTTAAATAATTCTACTACAACAATGCTGTGTAGGTCCTGGGTTTTACCAACCTTCCCAAACCTGCTGATGCCGCCACTTCAGGATCTCAGCAACAAGCCCCAAAACCCCAGAAGCCCCAGGTGCCCTCTGGCCAGGGTCAACAAGAATCACAGATGACGCAACAAACTCCCAAACCTGCTGATGCCGCCACTTCAGGATCTCAGCAACAAGCCCCAAAACCCCAGAAGCCCCAGGTGCCCTCTGGCCAGGGTCAACAAGAACCACAGATGACGCAACAAACTCAGAATTTTGAGATACCTGCCCAACTCAAGGTTTAGTATTAGAGTGTTTACATGAAAAATCAACCTTATGACTTTATGACTGCAATGTATTTGCCGTAGTGGTGCATGTAGTCTTAAATTTGATATTGTTGATAAAAACAGAAAGGTCCTGCCCAGCCAGTCTCTGGACAAAAAACTGAGGACCAAATTCATTCCAGCTTCAACAAGTTTATGAGTGAGCTGAAGAAACCAGGAGCCCCGTATGTGTTGACTCTTGCCAACCGCCTCTATGGAGAGCAATCCTACCAGTTTGTTGAGGTAAGACTCACTGGAGATTGTGGAAATGTTCTCAACTCTAATTTCATTTGCACCTCAACTGATATGCTGTATTACAGAAATTCCTCACTGACGCAAAAAAATACTATGAAGCTGGACTGGAGGAGGTGGATTTCAAGACGAAATCAGAGGCTGCACGTGTCAACATCAACAAATGGGTGGAGAAAAACACACAAGGTGAAAACCACAATGAACTTCATCTCAATTCTATGTTCAGCAAAAATGGCAATGCTTTTGAGTTGTTTAGAAAACATTGAACTAGTCCAACCCAATGCTCAAAGAGACAAATGTCCATTTGTATTTCAGAGAAGATCAAGGACTTGCTTCCAAAAGGATCCATTGATGCGTTGACGAGACTGGTCTTGGTGAACGCCATCTACTTCAAGGGGAACTGGGAGAAGAAGTTCCCAAAAGACGCCACTAAAGATGGGCAGTTCAGACTAAACCAGGTGCAAATTCATGAAAATACAGTATTTGAAGTTGTTTGTGCAGTAATAAGCATGAAATATGAGAAGTTTCAATGTGTTTTTATTGATGCTTGGCAGAATCAAACCAAACCAGTGAAGATGATGAATCAGAAGGCGCAGTTTCCTATTGCCTTAATCCCAGAGATGAACAGTCAGGTTCTGGAGCTGCCGTATGTCGGGAAGAATCTCAGTATGTTGATCATCCTTCCTGAACAGATTGAAGATGGAACCACTGGCCTTCAGAAGGTGAGAAGCACAGATTATGCTAGTATGCTCTCTTAAAAATAATCACTTGCAGTGACGTAATAGAATAACCATCTTGGGCTCCCCTTTTAGTGAACAACAGTGTGTCGAACATTTTAGTTCCATAATTATTCTATGAACCATCAATTGCCAATAAAGATGTTTCATACCATTTTTATGTCTTATCCAGCTTGAAAAGGCACTGACCTTCGAGAAGCTCAAAGAGTGGACCAAACCCAGCATCATGCGTCAACAAGAAGTTCAAGTATCTCTGCCGAAATTCAAGATGGAGCAAACTTATGACATGAAGAGTCTTCTGATTAGCATGGGAATGGAGGATGTTTTCGATGGGCAGAAGGTGAATCTTTCAGGCATGTCGCCCAACAATGACCTGTTGCTGTCAAAGGTGATTCATAAAGCCTTTATTGAAGTAAACGAGGAAGGAACCGAAGCGGCTGCGGCCACTGGCGCCGTCGTCGCCGTACGCTCATTCCCACAGATGTTTATTGCAGACCATCCGTTCCTTTTCTTCATCCGTCATAATCCCTCCAACAGCATTCTGTTTTATGGACGCTTCTGTTCTCCTTGAAGATGATTGTAATGGAGTGATAATTCTAGTTGCATATGTTCCTCTGAAAAATAAAGTCTTAATAAATGAATTAAATTGTCTGTATGCATTTATTCAACAGCACTGACTCTTAAAAACAAAACAGGCTACAAATAAAACATGAAATATTACAATTATTAGACAATATGAATGTTACATAATATATTTATATCACATATGAACAAGGCGTTTCATTGAGTATTTCACCGTTACACCTGCTTTCAACCGCCATAAGCTATATTATTGGGTTTTACGTACATTCAGAATGACTAATTATTAGTAATGCAGTTCAGGTTTGTTTCGTATTTATGATAAACAAGTAAGAGCAAAGAACAACTATTTAAGTTCAATGGTGATCCAACTTGACAAACACCTTAATGAATAACAGAAACATTATTTTTAATTATTACAGGGGAATTTTAAAACTGATCCTACAGGAAGGCTGGACTTGGTTTAAAGTATAGTCATTCTAGGGTGAGGCATCTTGTATTAAACTGACACCCATAACTGTTGATTCATTCATCTCAGATACACTCAGGACAAATCATCATTTCCTGCGGAGGTAATGCTTTTCCTTACCTTTGTTTAAAGTAAAAGTACCTAACAAGAAGATTTGTACACTCTCAAATCTGCTGTTATTCTGATATTTTGTGTGCAGCGATGAAGACAATACTGTTATTTAAACTACTGCTATTACTTGCTCAGCTTGTTAAAATGGACCGTTTGGCTGCTGCAAACACACAGTTCTCTCTTAACCTGTTCAAGAAGATCAGTGAAGGAAATACATCAAAAAATGTGTTCTACTCTCCGATCAGCATCTCCTCGGCTCTGGCCATGGTGTCGCTTGGAGCAAAAGGAAACACAGCAACGCAGATGTTTAAGGTGAATTAACAGTTGTGCGCTTTTTATGGCCAGTTGTTTACAATAATATATATATAAATAACACATCTGTGTAGGTTTTGGGCTTTACCAGTCCTTCCAAACCCTATGCCGAGATTCCAGCTCCTCATTATTCAGTGGACCAAATTCATTCCAGCTTTAACAAGCTCATGAGTGAACTCAACAAACCTGGAGTCCCGTATCTGTTGAGTCTTGCCAACCGCCTCTACGGAGACCAATCCTACCAGTTTGTTGAGGTAAGACACAAACTAAAAAATTTAAGGTTTGGGAAATGATCTAAACTCTAATCTGTCATTCCGTGTCAGATTAACCAAACTCCCTCCACTAAAATGTTTGATTTTGGGGTCATTATTTTTTTGTACTGTTCTCTGGGGTCCCCTTATAATATTACCAATATATTTACATCAAAAACATCATAATTTAGAAGTAACTGGCTATTTTATGTCCTGTTTTTAACCCCCCTCATCAATATGCTCTGTTGGAATAGGTGTGGCAGATTGTAGACTCGGAAATATATGCACACTGCTATGATTGGCTAATAGTTGTGTACAGGTGCATCTCAGTAAATTAGAATGTTGTGGAAAAGTTCATTTATTTCAGTAACTCAAATCAAATTGTGAAACTCATGTATTAAATAAATTCAATGCACACAGATGTAAGTAGTTTAAGTCTTTGGTTCTTTTAATTGTGATGATTTTGTCTGACATTCAACAAAAAAACCCACCATCTCAACAAATTAGAATATGGTGACATGCCAATCAGCTAATAAACTCAAAACACCCGAAAAGGTTTCCTGAGCCTTCAAAATGGTCTCAGTTTGGTTCACTAGGCTACACAATCATGGGGAAGACTGCTGATCTGACAGTTGTCCAGAAGACAATCACTGACACCCTTCACAAGGAGGGTAAGCTACAAACATTCATTGCCAAAGAAGCTGGCTGTTCACAGAGTGCTGCATCCAAGCATGTTAACAGAAAGTTGAGTGGAAGGAAAAAGTGTGGAAGAAAAAGATGCACAGAGAGAACTGCAGCCTTGAGAGGCTTGTCAAGCAAAATCGATTCAAGAATTTGGGTGAACTTCACAAGGAATGGACTGAGGCTGGGGTCAAGGCATCAAGAGCCCCCACACACAGACGTGTCAAGGAATTTGGCTACAGTTGTCGTATTCCTCTTGTTAAGCCACTCCTGAACCACATACAACGTCAGAGGCGTCTTACCTGGGCTAAGGAGAAGAAGAAATGGACTGTTGCCTAGTAAAGTCCTCTTTTCAGATGAGAGCAAGTTTTGTATTTTATTTGGAAACCAAGGTCCTAGAGTCTGGAGGAAGGGTGGAGAAGCTCATAGCCCAAGTTGCTTGAAGTCCAGTGTTAAGTTTCCACAGTCTGTGATGATTTGGGGTGCAATGTCATCTGCTGGTGTTGGTCCACTGTGTTTTTTGAAAACTAAAGTCACTGCACCCGTTTACCAAGAAATGTTAGAGCACTTCATGCTTCCTTCTGCTGACCAGCTTTTTAAAGATGCTGATTTCATTTACCAGCAAGATTTGGCACCTGCCCACACTGCCAAAAGCACCAAAAGTTGGTTAAATGATCATGGTGTTGGTCTGCTTGACTGGCCAGCAAACTCACCAGACCTGAATCCCATAGAGAATCTACGGGGTATTGTCAAGAGGAAAATGAGAAACAAGAGACCAAAAAATGCAGATGAGCTGAAGGCCACTGTCAAAGAAACCTGGGCTTCCATACCACCTCAGCAGTGCCACAGACTGAGCACCTCCATGCCACATTGAATTGAGGCAGTAATTAAAGCAAAAGGAGCCCCTACCAAGTATTGAGTACATATACAGGCCAACAATTCACTAAAAATGTTTTTTTTTATTGGTCTTACGAAGTATTCTAATTTGTTGAGATAGTGAATTGGTGGATTTTTGTTAAATGTGAGCCAAAATAATCACAATTAAAAGAACCAAAGACTTAACTACTTCAGTCTGTGTGTATTGAATTTATTTAATACACAAGTTTCACAATTTGAGTTGAATTACTGAAATTAACTTTTCCACAACATTCTAATTTATTGAGATGCACCTATATGTTCGACAGCCTACATTCCTCAGAGATGGACGCTGCTGTGATTTAGGTAAAAAACGCATTAAATACTCATATCAAATGATCTGTAATAACAGACAAAGCAATAGTGACCACATAATAAAAACAGTTACTCGCACTTATATGTTGCGACATTACTGTTGGATCCAGTACAGCATTGTTTTTCAGTTTCAATCTTTCTGAAAACCCGCATTGAATTGTGCCTTGTTTATAAATGAAAGTTTATGACCCCCTATAATATTTTTATTTGAAGACAAAAAGCATAAATAGCACTGAAAGCCACAATATTAAATGTCATGGATTCATATTTACTGAGTAATACACTATTTTGTAGAGGGAGTAAAAGTCCAAATTTTCAGCTGAGATTTGAAACCAAATTACAAGGGTATAAATGACTCAGTGAAGATTGCAGCATCGTGCTATTTTTACAGAAAGATTGGTAGGTTTATTTGTAAAATCTGTTGACTTCAGCAATCCTTGTTGCGTTATATGTCAATAGTGACAGCTCAAAAATGGAAAAAGGCACTTTTGTTTTGAGCGGCATGCCTGTAACTCAAGAACTATTAAAGATATCATAATATGTTTTTAGTTTTGGTTCTTAACACATTTTTCTTTGGGTATCCAAAGAGAATATGGCTTCAAATCTTAGGTGAAAATTGTGTATAAAAGTGCATTACTCAATAAATATACTTCCAAGGCATTTAATATTTTGGCATTAACCTTCATTTATGTATTTCTTTCACCCGGAAAAAAAAATCAAGATCAAATATTTAAGCTAAAGACCTTTGGTTGAGTTTATATGGAATGACCCTAATTTAATTTGCTCCTCAACTGATGTTATGTTACAGAAATTCCTTAGTGATGCAAAAAGATACTATGAAGCCAAACTGCAAAAGGTGGACTTCAAAACGAAAACAGAGGCTGCACGTGTTGACATCAACAAATGGGTGGAAGAAAAAACACAAGGTGAAAACAGACACTCTTACAAATAAAAGTTATGTAATGTTTTTGCAGCACAATGTTTGGCTTTAAACCGTTCTTGAATTAAGCTGTTGAAGTTTTTAAATAAAATATCAAACCAATGCTCAAAGTGAACTCAATGTACAACTGTATTTTAGGAAAGATCAAGGACTTGCTCTCACAGGGATCCCTCGACGGGATGACGAGACTGGTCTTGGTGAACGCCATATACTTCAAGGCGAATTGGGAGAAGAAATTCCCAAAAGAAGCCACCACAGATGGACAGTTTAAGATAAGCAAAGTAAGATTTCATGTTCTTGTTGACTTCCTTTCGAAATACAAGTATTCATTTGCTCGTGCGGTAACAATTATGAAATACGAGGCATTGTGATGTGTTTTCATTGATACCTGGCAGACTCAAACTAAACCAGTGAAGATGATGAATCAGAAGGCGCAGTTTCCTCTGGCCTTAATCCCAGAGATGAACAGTCAGGTTCTGGAGCTGCCGTATGTCGGGAAGAATCTCAGTATGTTGATCATCCTTCCTAATGAGATTCAAGATGAAACCACTGGCCTTCAGAATGTAAGATAGCAAAGATTATATTCTTAAAAATGTGGTTTTCACAGTTTTGCCATAAAAGAACCATTGTTCCAGTAAGGAACCTTGACTTTTAGGAGTGTATATGAAGCACTGTTTCAAAAGTATTCATACCATTTTCATGTCTCATCTAGCTTGAAAAGGCACTGACCTACGGGAAGCTCATGGAGTGGACCAAACCCAGTAAGATGCGTAAACAAGAAGTTCAAGTGTCTCTGCCCAGGTTCAAGATGGAGCAAACCTATGACATGAAGAATCTTCTGATCAGCATGGGAATGGAGGATGTTTTCGATGGGCGGAAGGTGAATCTTTCAGGCATGTCACCCAACAATGACCTGGTGCTGTCGAAGGTGATTCATAAAGCCTTTGTTGAAGTAAATGAGGAAGGAACCGAAGCAGCTGCAGCCACCGGCGCCATCGTCGCCACACGTTCATTTGCACCAGTGTTTATTGCAGACCATCCGTTCCTTTTCTTCATCCGTCATAATCCCTCCAACAGCATTCTGTTTTATGGACGCTTCTGTTCTCCTTGAAGATGCATGATAAAGTTATAAATCTAGTCGCACATGTATTCTAAATACATTGTATTTAGAATAATGCATTAGCTAAAACTGGTGTTCAAATGTGGGAAAAGCCTTTCATACTGGAGAAATAAATGTTCATGAATAAAAATGCTTTAATCCATATATTGAATTTAGTGTCGTTAATGCTATTAATGCTCATGCTTATATACAGAAACTTGTGTTGGAGGTTATGTTGTTATGTTGGCATTGAATGAAAACAGTACACATATACAGTACACACTTCTGCTATATTTATATTTATGTTACATAATATAAGGTTACATTTATATTACATAATATAATTATATCACACATGAAAAAGGTGGTGAGACATGCATCCACATCATATGACCTGTTTTCTTCACCTACACACCTTTTTATTTATTTAGAGTGAAATGCAGAATGAATCATATAAGTGGTTAAATATATCAGTATCAGAAACAATGTATTTTTTATAGGAAGGCTGGACTTGGATTAAAAACTAGCTGTTTTAGGGAGAGGCACCTTTTATTAGACTGACACCCATAACGGTTGATTAATTCGACACGGACACACTGGGAAACTGCATAATTTCTGCTCACTATTCCAGGTAATGCTTTCACTGAATTATGTTTGTTAGAAGTGCATTGAACTAACAAGAAGTCAAATCTGCTGTAATCTCCTCTTCACTCTTCAGCTTGTGAAAATGGAACGTTTGTCTGCAGCAAACACAATTTTCTCTCAACCTGTTCAAGAAGATCAGTGGAGGAAACACCTCAACAAATGTGTTCTACTCTCCGATCAGCATCTCCTCGGCTCTGGCCATGGTGTCACTCGGAGCGAAAGGAAACACGGCGGTGCAGATGTATAAGGTGATCTCACACTTGTGCATTTTGATGGCCAGTTGTTCAGAATTTAAAATAGCAGGCCTGATTGGCATCTGTGGCTCCAAGAGAAACCATTAACATGAATACTTTCCATTGCACAAAAGTTTTACTGCATAAAAATTTGTAGTTTTCCTTATCTATTTTACCACAATAATGCCATAGGTTTTGGGCTTTAACAATCCTGCTGAACCCAGTCCTGCGACTCCAGCACCTCATCAACCAACCCACAAACCCCAGCACCTCATCAACCAACCCACAAACCCCAGGTGCCCTGCGGCATCAAGGGTCAACGTGAACCACAAATGACGCAACAAACCCAGAAGTCTGAGATACCTGCCGAACTCAAGGTTTAGTATGAGTATTTACAAGAAAAACTAACCTCATGACTTTTCGATTGCAATGCATTTGCCATAATGGTGCATGTAGTCTTGGGCATTAAATTTGATATTGCTGCAAACAGAAACCTCCTGCTCAGCCCACACCTGGACCAAAAACTGAGGACCAAATTCATTCCAGCTTCAGCAAGCTAATGAGTGAGCTGAACAAACCAAGTGTCCCATATGCACTGAGTATTGCCAATCGCCTCTACGGAGACCAATCCTACCAGTTTGTTGAGGTAAGACTCAAACCATATAATTAGTAACTTAGTAATTTAATCTGCACCTTAATAGATTTGTTATGTTACAGAAATTCCTCAATGATGCAGAAAAATACTATGAAGCTGGACTGGAGAAGGTGGACTTCAAGAAGAATACAGAAGCTGCACGTGTCAACATCAACAAATGGGTGAAGAAAAAAACACAAGGTGAAAACCAGCATTTTCAGTGTTCTGTTTTCATTTAGTAGAGATTTGTTTGCTTTATTTGTGTGAATTGCTTCGAATCAATGCTCAAAGTGGAAAATGTCCATTTGAATTTCAGAGAAGATCAAGGACTTGCTCCAAAAGGGATCCATTAATGATATGACAAAACTAGTCTTGGTGAACGCCATCTACTTTAAGGGGAACTGGGAGGAGAAATTCCCAAAGGAAGCCACCAGAGATGGACAGTTCAAGCTGAATAAGGTGAGATTTCATGTTCTTTTTAAAAATATTTTACAGTCATGAAATGTGAGTTGTGACATGTTTCTATTGATCTTCTGATGGTTGGCAGACTCAAACTAAACCAGTGAAGATGATGGGACAGAAATCAAAATTCCCTCTGGCTTCTTTTCCAGAGATGAACAGTCAGGTTCTGGAGCTGCCGTATGTCGGGAAGAATCTCAGTATGTTGATCATCCTTCCTAACAAGATTGAAGACGAAACCACTGGCCTCCAGAAGGTAAGCCAGCACAGATTATATGGAGTATTTTTTCATTATTTGGAATTGTTGGTTGCTGCATAGACACACATTAACACGACTCTCGTGTTATCCAGCTTGAAAAGGCACTGACCTATGAGAAACTCATGGAGTGGACCAAACCCAGCAATATGTTTCGAGAGGAAGTTCAAGTATCTTTGCCCAAATTCAAGATGGCAGAAACCTATGAATTGGTGCCGCTTCTGCGCAGCATGGGATTGGAAGATGTTTTTGACCCGCAGAAGGTGAATCTTATGGCCATGTCGCCCAGCAATGACCTGGTGGTGTCGAAGGTGATTCATAAAGCCTTTGTTGAAGTAAACAAGGAAGGAACCAAAGCGGCTGCAGCCACCGGTATCAGTTTTGTAACAACCTCAATGCCAACAGATCCAAAAACCTTCATTGCAGACCATCCTTTCCTTTTCTTCATCCACCATAATCCTTCCAACAGCATTCTGTTTTATGGACGCTTCTGTTCTCCTTGAAGATGATAGTGATGGAGTGATAATACAAAGTGTTTGTGTTTCTCTGAAAAAATAAAGGCTCTAACAAACAACTGAGTGAATTTTTTTCTATGCATTTACTTTCACAGCACTGATTCCTGAGTTCTGATACTAAACAGACTACAGAAAAACAAGAGATGCACCAGTCATGTCAATGTATTTTGTGTGCAAAACAGTAACAGAGATTGACCAGAACTAAAAAGAGCCAGTTTGCCAACCTGGCTGACCAGCGCATTTCCAAAAATAATTCTGGATTAATCTTTAGAAAACATGGAAAATTAAGCACCAAATTCAATCTTTGAAGTGTTACATAACAGGAAAAAGTGATATTGATACGATTACACCTTAAAGGTATTTAAATGTTCTGGTTTAATATACGAAATTGTTACATTTACTATGGTTAATAATCCATATATCTCACTATTTTACCCACTGTATCTATAATATGATGTGGTAACTTGTGATTGACAGTTAGATGTATGCCAGAAAGAAGTTTTTCACCACAGTTGTGCTGTGGGCGATAGCATACAGGCATATTTATATGTGCATTTATGTTTAGTATGAGAGTAAAAAGCAAGCTATGACTTGTCAGACTTTTTTATCCAATTACAGGGAAACTGTACACAGTCAAAATGTAAACCGGTGACATTTCCTGAAAATCACATAGGCTTATTAATCAAAAATGGGGACAATACATTTTTTGTTTTTAATTGTGGATTCCATATATTATTACCTGTTATAATTAATAATGATTATAATGTTTGCAGGTTAAACAATTCCTAATATGCTTTAAAATACAAAAATTAAACTATTATATTGTTACAAAATTGACTTTATAAAAAACATAACACTAAATATATGAAATAAATAAAACTGTATTTAACAAATATTTTTAACATATAATAATTGCTAATAATATTTTCATTTTCACAAACTGTAAATAGCCTACACTGTATACAGCAATTACAACTATGATGAATCGACAGCCTATCAGCTGATCTTCAACATGCTTCACACTAAACAATACTTTTGGATCGAACTATTTTTAGAGTTTACACTGAAAAAAAATGGCGTTTTCTAAGAAAAGTCACAGACTTTTTGTGACAGGTGGGAATCAACTTAGGACACTTCTCATTCATTCCTACGGTATGCGTAAATGCCAACTGTGTCGCACAAATCTGACTGAAATTCAGTGATGTCAAGGCTGTAATGTGATTGGTTATCAAGGCACATGTTATCCATGTTGACCGTTCTCCAATAGTAAGTAATAGGGTACATGTCGAACGTCACCTGACCAAAACCGGAAAACAGATATCAACGCTTCTGCGTGTTGAAGAACACATATCAATTATGGCAATATCTATGGACTTTTAGGGTAATTAGTTAAACTGGCTAGCTGTTTTGTTTCTTCACCTACACATTCTTTTATTTGAGTTCAATTTACTATAAACAAAGATTGAAATGTAGAACGAGTCATGTAAGTGGTTAAATATATCAGTAGCAGAAACAACATATTTTTTTAATAGGAAGGCTGGACTTGGATCAAAAACTAGTTGTTTTAGGGTGAGGCACCACTTATTAGATTGACACCCATAACGGTTGATTCATTCACACAGGAAAACACAGGGAAACCTCATAATTTCTGCTGATTATTCCAGGTAATGCTTTTACTGAATTCTGTTTGTAAAGATGCATAGAACTAACAAGAATCTCTGTACACCTTTTAATCTGCTGTTATTTCTTGCTCAGCTTGTGAAAATGGAGCGCTTGTCTGCAGCAAACACACAATTTTCTCTCAACCTGTTCAAGAAGATCAGCGGAGGAAACGCCTCAACAAATGTGTTCTACTCTCCGATCAGCATCTCCTCGGCTCTGGCCATGGTGTCGCTCGGAGCAAAAGGAAACACAGCGGTGCAGATGTATAAGGTGATCTCACACTTATGTGCTTTTTATGGTCATTTGTTCAGACTTTTATTAGTAGTTAACTTTAGCAATTTTACTACAATAACGTCATGTAGGTTTTGGGCTTTAACAATCCTGCCGAACCCAGTCCCGCGACTCCAGCACCTCAACAACCAACCCACAAGCCCCAGGTGCCCTGCGGCGTCAAGAGTCAACATGAACCACAAATGACGCAACAAACCCAGAAGTCTGAGATACCTGCCAAACTCAAGGTTTAATAGAAGTATTTACATGAATCACTAACCTCATGACTGTTCAATTGCAATGCTTTTGCCATAATGGTGCATGTAGTCTTGGAGATTATATTTGATATTGTTGCAAACAGAAACCTCCTGCTCAGCCCACACCAGGACCAAAAACTGAGAACCAAATTCATTCCAGTTTCAGCAAACTCATGAGTGAACTGAACAAACCAGGAGTCCCATATGCACTGAGTATTGCCAACCGCCTCTACGGAGACCAATCCTACATGTTTGTTGAGGTAAGACTCAAACCATATAATTAGTAACTCTAATTTAATCTGCACCTCAATAGATTTGTTATGTTACAGAAATTCATCAATGATGCAAAAAAATACTATGAAGCCGGACTGGAGAAGGTGGACTTCAAGAAGAACACAGAAGCTGCACGTGTCAACATCAACAAATGGGTGGAGAAAAAAACACAAGGTGAAAACCAGCATTTTCAGTGTTTTGTTTTCATTTAGTAGAGATTCATTTGGTTTATTTGTGTGAATTGCTTCGAATCAATGCTCAAAGTGGAAAACATCCATTTGAATTTCAGAGAAGATCAAGGACTTGCTTCAAAAGGGATCCATTAATGATATGACAAAACTAGTCTTGGTGAACGCCATCTACTTTAAGGGGAACTGGGAGGAGAAATTCTCAAAGGAAGCCACCAGAGATGGACAGTTCAAGCTGAATAAGGTGAGATTTCATGTTCTTTTAAAAAATATTTTACAGTCATGAAATGTGAGTTGTGACATGTTTCTATTGACCTACTGATGCTTGGCAGACTCAAACTAAACCAGTGAAGATGATGCGACAGAAATCAAAATTTCCTCTGGCCTTCATCTCAGAGGTGAACAGTCAGGTTCTGGAGCTGCCGTATGTCGGGAAGAATCTCAGTATGTTGATCATCCTTCCTAACAAGATTGAAGACGAAACCACTGGCCTTCAGAAAGTGAGACAGCACAGATTATATGGTGTTCATTATTGGAAATGTTGGTTGCTGCATAGACACACATTAACACGACTCTCTTGTTATTTAGCTTGAAAAGGCACTGACCTACGAGAAGCTGATGCAGTGGACCAAACCCAGCAATATGTTTGAAGAGGAAGTTCAAGTATCTCTGCCCAAATTCAAGATGACAGAAACCTATGAATTGGTGCCGTTTCTGCGTAGCATGGGATTGGAAGATGTTTTTGACCCGCAGAAGGTGAATCTTACAGCCATGTCGCCCAGCAATGACCTGGTGGTGTCTGCAGTGATTCATAAAGCCTTTGTTGAAGTAAACGAGGAAGGAACCGAAGCGGCTGCAGCCACCGGTATCGTTTTTTTAACAACCGCAATGCCAACAGATCCAAAAACCTTTATTGCAGACCATCCGTTCCTTTTCTTCATCCGCCATAATCCTTCCAACAGCATTCTGTTTTATGGACGCTTCTGTTCTCCTTAAAGCTGATAGTTATGGAGTGATAATACAAAGCATCTGTGTTTCTCTGAAAAAATAAAGACTCTAACAAACAACTGAGTGAATTTTTTTCTATGTATTTACTTTCACAGCACTGATTCGTGAGTTCTGACACAAAACAGACTACAGAATGGAAAAAATAAGAGATGCACAAGTCATGTCAATGCATTTTGCATGCAAAACAGTAGCAGAGAACGACGGCAATTTAAAAAAAAAAAAAAAAAGAAAGAAAAGGCAATTTGCTAATCATGTGCTTAAAGGAAAAAATGTCTGAAAACACTGGGGAAAAAAATGGAAAATTAAGTACAAATTCAATCTTTGAAGTGTTACATAACAGGAAAAAGCTACATTGATACAATTCCACCTTAAAGGTATTTAAATCTTCTGGAACAATATGGTTTAATATACTAATATACTAATAATATTTGCTATGGTTAATAATGTATGTAACACACTATTTTATGCACTGTATTTATAATCTGATGTAGCAATTTGTGATATACAGTTATGCCAGAAAGAATTTTAAAAACTGTTTGCTGTGGGAGATATAAAGAGCATAAAGACATATTTACAGTTGAGGTCAAAAGTTTACATACACCTTGCAGAATTTACTAAATGTTAATTATTTGACCAAAATAAGTTGGATCATACAAAATGCATGTTATTTTTTTATTTAGTACTGACCTGAATAAGATATTCCACATAACAGACATTTACATATAGTCCACAAGAGAAAATTACCCCTTTCAAAAGTTTACATATGCTTGATTCTTAATACTGTGTTGTTACTGAATGATCCAGAGCTGTGTTTTTTTTTTTTCAGTGATAGTGATGATGAGTCCCTTGTTTGTCCTGAACAGTTAAACTGTCTGCTGTTCTTCAGAAAAGCCCTTCAGGTCCCACAAATTCTTTGGTTTTTTCAGCATTTCTGTGTATTTTAACCCTTCCCAACAATGACTGTATGATTTTGAGATCAATCTTTTCACACTGAGGACAACTGAGGGACTCATATGCAACTATTACAGAAAGTTCAAATGCTCACTGATGCTCCAGAAGGAAATGGCACTTCTCATGCATCCCTATGGTATCCGTAAACGTAAATTGAGTGTCGCACAAATCTGACTGAAATTCAATGATATCAAGGCTGTAATGTGATTGGTTATCAAGGCACACGTGATCCAAGTTGACGTTATGCTTTCCCCAATAGTAAGTAACAGGGTATATGTCAAACACCACCTGACCAAAACTAGAAAACAGGTCTCATCGCTGTTATTAGCCGTATTAAATTATGGCGATATCTTTTAAGGTAATCAGTTAAACTAGCTAGCTGTTTTAACTGTTGGTGTTTTATTTGATTTTTATATGTAAACGTTAGTGAAAAGAATAAAAATATATATATATATATATATCAATCCTTATACAGTGCTGCTTGAAAGTTTGTGAACCCTTTTGGAATTTTCTATATTTCTGCATAAATATGACCAAAAAGTTCATCAGATTTTCACACAAGTTTTGAAAATTGACAAAGAGAACCCAATTAAACAAATGAGATGAAAATATATTCTTTGTCATTTATTCTTATGAAAAATTATCCAGTTGCAAAAGTATGTGAATCTCGAGGATTAGCAGTTAATTTGAAGGTGAAACTAGAGTCTATCTGTTTAGAAGTGCTTTCAGTCAATAGGATGACAATCTGGTGTCAGTTTATGCCCTGTTTTATTTAAAGAACAGGGATCTATTAAAGTCTGATCATGTCTGTGAAAGTGAATCATGGCACAAACAAATGAGATCTCTGAGGACCTCAGAAAAAGAGTTGTTGTTGCTCATCAGGCTCGAAAAGGTTACAAAACCATCTCTAGAGTTTGGACTTCACAAATCCACAGTCATACAGATTGTGTACAAATGGAGGAAATTCTAGACCACAATTACCCTCCGCAGAAGTGGTCAACCAACAAAGATCACTCCAAAGAGAGATGTATAATAGTTTCCGAGGTTGCAAAGAACCCCACGGTAACTTCTATGCAACTAAAGGCCTTTCTCACATTGGTTAATGTTGAAGTTCATGAGTCCACCATCAGGAAAACAATGAACAACCATGGTGTGCAAGGCAGGGTTGCAAGGAGAAAGCCACAATTCTCCAAACAAACACTGCTGCCTGTCTGCAGTTTGATAAAAATCATGTGAACAAGTCAGAAGGCTACTGGAGAAATGTTTTGTGGATGGATGAGACCAAAATATAATTTTTGGTTTAAATGAGAAGTATTATGTTTGGAGAAAGAAAAACACTGCATTCCAGCATACGAAGAACCTTATCTCATCTGTGAAACATGGTGGTGGTAGTATCATGGTTTGGGCCTGTTTTGCTGCATCTGGGCCAGGACATCTTGCCATCATTGACGGAACAATAAATTCTGAATTATACCAGCAAATTCTAAAGGAAAATGTCAGGACATCTGTCCATGAACTAAAATCTAAAGAGAAAGTGGGTCATGCAGCAAGACAACGACCCCAAGTGCACAAATCATTCTACCAAAAAATGGTTAAACAAGAACAAAGGTTGAGTCAAAGTCCGGACCTTAATTTAATTAAAATGTTGTGGAAGGACCTAAAACAAGCAGTTCTTAGGAGGAAACCCACCAACACCACAGGGTTCAGGTGTTTCTGTACTAAAGAATGGGCTAAAATTCCTACAAGTCATTGTGCAGGACTGATCAGCAGTTACAAAAAACGTTACCTGCAGTTATTACTTCAAAAAGGGGTCACAACAGATACTGAAAGCAAAGATTCACATACTTTTGCACCTCGCAAATATTAAACTCTGAATCATTTTTCTCAATAGCTAAATGACAAAGTATATATTTCTGTCTTGTTTGTTTGATTGGTTTCTCTTTGTCAACTTTAAGGACTGGTGTGAAAATCTGATGATGTTTTTGCGTTATATTTATGCAGAAATGTAGAAAATTCGAAAGGGTTCGCAAACTTTCAAGCCGCACTGTATGTGATGGACATTGGTTATGATCATCTTTGGTATCTACTTTGAAGGTATCTTGAGTAAAACAGCTTCATATTTAAAAAAAGCATAAGCATAACGTGTGACCTGGAAGCAACGAGACATGTTTAACAGAATACGGTAGTCGCTTCGCTCTCTTCGCTCACTGAAGTAGCAGTGCACAACCATAAATGGTGTAGCTCGCGAGGAATAAAAATTATTATTTTATTATATAGTTTTTAATATGTTTTTTAAAACGTTTTACAGTCACACCTACTTCTAGCCTTCATCAGCTACTCTGTTGATTTTTGCAGACATTATTATTAAGAATGACTAAATATGATTAATACAATCATGATCGATGTTTTTTGTACTCAGGTTTTGTTTCTTCACCTACACACTCTTTTATTTGAGTTCAATTTACTATAAACAAAGATTGAAATGTAGAACGAGTCATGTAAGTGGTTAAAGAAAAGTAGAACAAACAACATATTTCTTTAATAGGAAGGCTGGACTTGGATCAAAAACTAGTGGTTTTAGGGTGAGGCACCAATTATTAAATTGTCACCCACAACTGTTGACTCATTCACACATTCACACAGGAAAACACAGGGAATCCTCATAACTTCTGCTGATTATTCCAGGTAATGCTTTTACTGAATTTTGTTTGTTATAGATGCATATAACTAACAAGAATATATGTACAACTTCTAATCTGCTGTTATTTCTTGCTCAGCTTGTGAAAATGGAGCGCTTGTCTGCAGCAAACACACAATTTTCTCTCAACCTGTTCAAGAAGATCAGCAAAGAAAACGTCTCAACAAATGTGTTCTACTCTCCGATCAGCGTCTCCTCGGCTCTGGCCATGGTGTTACTCGGAGCGAAAGGAAACACGGCGGCGCAGATGTATAAGGTGATCTTACATGTGCTTTTTATGGCCAGTTGTTCAGACTTTAATATAGCAGTTCCTGATTAGATTCTGTGGTTCCAGGAGGAAACAATTTCAATTTCAAAAAAGTTTAATTGCACAAAAATTAAAACTTTCAATTTCAAAGAAGTTTAATTGCACAAATATTAGTAGTTATCTTTAGCAATTTTACCACAATAATGCCATAGGTTTTGGGCTTTAACAATCCTGCTGAACCCAGTCCTGCGACTCCAGCACCTCATCAATCAGCCCACAAACCCCAGGTGCTCTACGCCGTTATGCGTCAACATGAACCACAAATGACGCAACAAACCCAGAAGTCTGAGATACCTGCCGAACTCAAGGTTCAGTATGAGTATTTACAAGAAAAACTAACCTAATGACTTTTCGATTGCAATGCATTTGCCATAGTGGTACATGTAGTCTTGGGCATTAAATTTGATATTGCTGCAAACAGAAACCTCCTGCTCAGCCCACACCTGGACCAAAAACTGAGGACCAAATTCATGCCAGCTTTAGCATGCTCATGAGTGAACTGAACAAACCAGGAGTCCCGTATGCGCTGAGTATTGCCAATCGCCTCTACGGAGACCAATCCTACCAGTTTATTGAGGTACTTGTTGAGGACTCAAACCATATGTGACCTTGGACCACAAAACCAGTCATAAGTGTAAATTTTTCAAAAGTAAGATTTATACATCATCTGAAAGCTGAATAAATAAGCTTTGCGTTAATGTGTGGCTTGTTAGGATATGATAATATTTGGCCCAGATACAACTATTTGAAAATCTGGAATCAGAGGGTGCAAAAAAATCTAAATATTGAGAAAATCGCGTTTAAAGTTGTCCAAATGAAGTTCATAGCATTACATATTACTAATGAAAAATTACGTTTTAATACACTTACGGTAGGAAATTTACAAAATATCTACATGGAACATGATCTTTACTTAATATCCTGATGATTTTTGGCATAAAAGAAAAATCAATAAATTTGACCCATCCAATGTATTTTTGGCTATTGCTACAAATATACCCGTGCAACATAAGACTGGTTTTGTGGTCCAGGGTCACATATAATTAGTAACTCTAATTTAATCTGAACCTTAATAGATTTATTATGTTATAGAAATTCCTCAGTGATGCAAAAAAATACTATGAAGCCGGACTGGAGAAGGTGGACTTCAAGAAGAACACAGAAGCTGCACGTGTCAACATCAACAAATGGGTGGAGAAAAAAACACAAGGTGAAAACCAGCATTTTCAGTGTTTTGTTTTCATTTAGTAGAGATTCATTTGGTTTATTTGTGTGAATTGCTTCGAATCAATGCTCAAAGTGGAAAATGTCCATTTGAATTTCAGAGAAGATCAAGGACTTGCTTCAAAAGGGATCCATTAATGATATGACAAAACTAGTCTTGGTGAACGCCATCTACTTTAAGGGGAACTGGGAGGAGAAATTCTCAGAGGAAGCCACCAGAGATGGACAGTTCAAGCTGAATAAGGTGAGATTTCATGTTCTTAAAAATATTTTACAGTCATGAAATGTTAGTTGTGACATGTTTCTATTGATCTTCTGATGGTTGGCAGACTCAAACTAAACCAGTGAAGATGATGCAACAGAAGTCAAAGTTTCCTCTGGCCTTCATCCCAGAGGTGAACAGTCAGGTTCTGGAGCTGCCGTATGTCGGGAAGAATCTCAGTATGTTGGTCATCCTTCCTAACAAGATTGAAGATGAAACCACTGGCCTTCAGAAAGTGAAACAGCACAGATTATATGGTGTTCATTATTGGAAATGTTGGTTGCTGCATAGACACACATTAACACGACTTTCTTGTTATTTAGCTTGAAAAGGCACTGACCTACGAGAAGCTGATAGAGTGGACCAACCCCAGCATTATGTTTCGAGAGAAAGTTCAAGTATCTCTGCCCAAATTCAAGATGACAGAAACCTATGAATTGGTGCCGTTTCTGCGCAGCATGGGAATGGAAGATGTTTTTGACCCGCAGAAGGTGAATCTTTCAGGCATATCGCCCAGCAATGACCTGGTGGTGTCGAAGGTGATTCATAAAGCCTTTGTTGAAGTAAACGAGGAAGGAACCGAAGCAGCCGCAGCCACCACTTTCGGTTTAGTAACATGTGCAAGGCCAACAGATCCAAAAACCTTTATTGCAGACCATCCGTTCCTTTTCTTCATCCGCCATAATCCTTCCAACAGCATTCTGTTTTATGGACGCTTCTGTTCTCCTTGAAGATGATAGTTATGGAGTGATAATACGAAGCATCTGTGATTCTCTGAAAAAATAAAGGCTCTAACAAACAACTGAGCAAATTTTTTTCTATGTATTTACTTTCACAGCACTGATTTGTGAGTTCAGACACAAAACAGACTACAGAATGGAAAAAATAAGAGATGCACAAGTCATGTCAATGCATTTTGTATGCAAAACAGTAGCAGAGAACGACAGCAATTTACAAAAAAAAAGAAAAAAAAAAGCAATTTGCTAATCATGTGCTTAAAGCAAAAAAATGTCTGAAAACACTGGGAAAAAACTGGAAAATTAAGTACAAATTCAATCTTTGAAGTGTTACATAACAGGAAAAAGCTACATTGATACAATTCCACCTTAAAGGTATTTAAATCTTCCAGAACAATATGGTTTAATATACTAAAATATTATATTTGCCATGGTTAATAATGTATATAAAACGCAATTTTATGCACTGTATTTATAATGTGATGTAGCAATTTGTGATACACAGTTATGCCAGAAAGAATTTTCTTAAAACTGTTTGCTGTGGGAGATATAAAGAGCATAAAGACATATTTACAGTTGAGGTCAAAAGTTTACATACACCTTGCAGAATCTACAAAATGTTAATTATTTGACTGAAATAAGAGGGATCATACAAAATGCATGTTTTTTTTTAGTACTGACCTGAATAACATATTTCACATAAAAGATGTTTACATATAGTCCACAAGAGAAAATAATAGTTGAATTTTAAAAAATGACCCCATTCAAAAGTTCACTTACACTTGATTCTTAATACTGTGTTGTTACCTGAATGATCCACAGCTTTGTTTTGTGTTCAGTGATAGTTGTTCATGAGTCCCTTGTTTGTCCTGAACAGTTAAACTGTCTGCTGTTCTTCAGAAAAATCCTTCAGGTCCCACAAATTATTTGGTTTTTCAGCATTTCTGTGTATTTGAACCCTTCCCAACAATGACTGTATGATTTTGAGATCCATCTTTTCACATTGAGGACAACTGAGGGACTCATATGCAACTATTACAGAAGGTTCAAACGCTCACTGATGCTCCAGAAAGAAAAACGGTAATAGTTGCATATCTACTTTGAAGGTATCTTGAGTAAAACAGCTTCATATTTAAAAAAGCATAAGCATAACATGTGACCTGGAAGCAACGAGACATGTTTAACAGAATATGGTAGTCGCTCTCATCCGGGTGACGTTCTTCATAGCTGAAGTAGCAGCGCATGACCATAATCGGTGTAGCTCGCAAGGAATGAAAAGTATTATTATTTCATTTTAGTTTTCAATATGTTTTCTAAAAAGTTTTAGAGTCACACCTACTTCTAGCCTTCATCAGCTACTCTGCTGATTTCTGCAGACATTATTATTAACAATGACTAAATATGATTAATACAATCATGACCGATGTTTCTTCACCTACACACTCTTTTATTTGAGTTCAATTTACTATAAACAGAGATTGAAAAGTAGAATGAATCATGTAAGTGGTTAAATATATCAATAGCAGAAACAATGCATTTTTATAGGAAATCTGGATTAAAAACTAGTTGTTTTAGAGTGAGGCAACACAGACTGACACCCATAACGGTTGATTCATTCACACAGGGAAACCTCATTATTTCAGGTAATGCTTTTACTGAATTCTGTTTGTTAAAGGTGCACAGACAGCTTGTGAAAATAGGAAGCAATAGTTGAATTTATAAAAATGACCCCTTTCAAAAGTTTACATGCACTTGATTCTTAATACTGTGTTGTTACGCGAATGATCCACAGCTGTGTTCTTTTCTTTTTTTTTTTAGTGATAGTTGTTTATGAGTCCCTTGTTTGTCCTGAACAGTTAAACTGCCCGCTGTTCTTCAAAAAAAAAAAAAAAACTTCAGGTCCCACAAATTCTTTGATTTTTCAAAGACAACAGATTGGAGATGTGTACATTGTTCTTATTTTGCCTAATATCATTTTTTTCATTTAGTACTGCCCTTCAGAAGCTACAGAAGATACTTGCATGTTTCCAGAAGACAAAGTAATGCCTCTTAATGCATCGTCTTTCCTTCTTGAGCATTAGCGAGTGTTTGAACCTTCTGTAATAGTTGCATATGAGTCCCTCAGTTGTCCTCAGTGTAAAAAGATGGATCTCAAAATCATATAGTCATCCTTGGAAAGGGTTCACATACACAAAAATGCTGAAAAACCAAAGAATATGAAGTGTTTAGGACAAACAAGGGACTCATGAACAACTATCACTTAAAAAAAAAACCCACTGTGGATCATTCAGGTAACAACAGTTTTAAGAATCTAGTGTACTTTTGAACGTTGTCATTTTTATAAAGTCAACTATTGTTTTCTCTTGTGGACTATATGTAAACATCTCTTATGTGAAATATCTTATTCAGGTCAGTAGTACATAAACAATAACATGCATTTTGTATGATCCCTCTTACTTTGCTAAAATAATGAACATTTTGCAGATTCTGCAAGGTGTATGTAAACTTTTGACCTCAACTGTATACAGTATGTGCATTTATGTTTAGCACAAGAGTAAAACGAAAGATATGACTGAGATGAGATGAGAAAAGACATATTTTAAGCATACTTATATAATTTCATAAGTACATCACATGTGAAAAGGTGTGTTTCATGACTCACAACACATGACATGTTTTACACCAGTGGTTTTCAAACCGGTCCTGCGTGCACCCCCAACACAAGACATTTTCTGCGTCTCCCTTATCTATCACACCTGATTCAACTCATCCGCTCATTAGTAGAGACAGCAAGACCTCAAATGGGTATGTCAGATATGAGAGACCTTTGGGTGCTAGCAGAACCGGTTTGAAAACCACGGTTTTACACAATCAAACATCTGACATGCCCACTTCAGTAAGGAGACATTTTCTAGTTTAGTGGTCAAAATGTCACTGAAATATCATTTACTTTCTTAATTTTTGTGGGTTTTATTATTACTATTAATATGTTTTAAATTGCGTGTGTGTGACGACAGAACTTTTGTGAATTGTTAATTGTGTGCAAAACATCATAGCACAGAAACCGCACTTGTTAACATCACTAATGACTTGCTTCTTGCGTCAGACCAAGACTGCATCTCATTGCTAGTTTTACTTGATCTTAATGCTGCGTTCAACACTATAGATCATGACATACTAATAGATCGACTACAGAATTATGCAGGTATCCAAGGGCAGGCTTTCAGATGGTTTAGATCCTACCTGTCCGATCGCTACCACTTTGTTTATTTAAAGGATCATGTGTCACGAATCTGGTTGGTGATCTGCGGACCGCTCACCACCAGATGTCGCTCTCCCTCTGTTTACACACTCTGACTGTTGCACTACACCCCCGTCCAATCAGAGACCGTATAAAAGCCCCGGCCTTTCTGTCACTCACCGCCGAGTATTGAACAAGTTTATCTAGTCATACGAAGCGTTTCTTTGTGTTCCTCCCGTGTTGTGTCTTTCTGTTATTCTGGCTCCTCGTCTGGTTTGTCTCAACCCCCCCCGCCTGTTTATCGACTATTCTATTGCCTAGCCCTTCACGGATATCGTTCGCCGCTGGATTGACCCTCGCCTGGATTAAGGATTACTCTTGTCTCGCCGTCCATACACCTGCCTGCCGTTGTTTGACCCTGCCTGCCTGACCATGTTTATGTCTCGTCCTGTTAATAAAGGTTTGCACATGGATCCGCTCGCCTCACGTCTCTCACTCAACGTTACAGAATACTCGGCCGCAACAGGATCCAGCAGCTTTCATTTTGGACATTCTACAGGTATGGACTTTGGACTATTTAGTGTGGGCTCGTCATTTACTGTGGGGGTTGCGGAGGTGGAACGCGACAACGCGGTAATGGCGGCCGCGCACCCCTCATATAATGACGGCCGCGCCGGAGCGCGACGCCACAGATCCACTGGCCGCTTGGCTCACTCGGGGAAATGCGGCCACGCTGGAGCGCGCCCGAGCAATGACGACGGCAATGGATCGCATTGCTCAAATGGCGGCGAACGTAATGGATAGCATCGCTCTAATGGCGGCGACAGCTGTGCCCGTTCACAAAATGGCGGCCGCGTCGGAGCGCGTCCACACAATGGCGGCAACGGCGGAGCACGTTCACAAAATGGCGGCGGAAACAGAGCTCCGTCACGTCACAGCTGCCGTATCAGAACCAATTAAAAGTACAGTTACATTTCCTGAGGCAAGTCAAGTTAGAACTGTTGTTCCTGTGTCAAGTCGGGTTAAAGCTGTGTTTCCTGTCTCAAGTCAAGTTACAGAGCCACCGCACAAGATGGCTGCCACGCCAGAGCCACCGCACAAGATGGCTGCCACGCCAGAGCCACCGCACAAGATGGCTGCCACGCCAGAGCCACCGCACAAGATGGCTGCCACGCCAGAGCCACCGCACAAGATGGCTGCCACGCCAGAGCCTGCTAAAGCCCCGTCAGCCAAGCCACAGCCTGCTCAGGCCATCTCAGTCAAGCCACAGCCTGGTCACGTCATGTTTTCTGCTCCTGAGTCGGCACCCATCGTGGCCGGTCTTCCCGAAGCGGTTTCTGAGTCAAGTCACGCCCCGCCTGACGGCCCAGAGTCAAGTCACGCCCCGCCTGACGGCCCAGAGTCAAGTCACGCCCCGCCTGACGGCCCAGAGTCAAGTCACGCCCCGCCTGACGGCCCAGAGTCAAGTCACGCCCCGCCTGACGGCCCAGAGTCAAGTCACGCCCCGCCTGACGGCCCAGAGTCAAGTCACGCCCCGCCTGACGGCCCAGAGTCAAGTCACGCCCCGTCTGGTCCCAGGTCTGCTCCAGAGCTCCCGGCAGTTGGAGAAGCCGCGCCAATGCCTCCTGAGGTGTCAGCCGTGGCTGTGGATCCTCCCTTGGAGGCGGCGCCCCCGCACAAGCTTTCTGCTTCTCCCTTTTTCCTGTCTGCATCTTCTGTCCCAGCTTTCCCCAGGTCCCAGACCATGACGCAGCCTCCTGCTCCGCCCCGGAGGGCCGCTCCGCCTCCTGCTCCGCCCCGGAGGGCCGCTCCGCCTCCTGCTCCGCCCCGGAGGGCCGCTCCGCCTCCTGCTCCACCCCGGAGGGCTGCTGCTCCTTCTCCCCCTATTCAGTCTACCTCCTCTATCCCTGCTCTCCCAAGGTCCCAGGCCGTGACGCGGATTCCTGCTCAGCCTCCTGCTCTGCCCTGGAGGGCTCCTGCGCCTCCTGCTCTGCCCTGGAGGGCTCCGGTGCCTCCTGTTCCGCCTTCGGCGGCGCCCTGGAGGGCCCCTGTGCCTCCTGCACCGCCTCCGGCTCCACCCTGGTGGGCTCCTTCTCTGTCGGTCCTGCCTCAATCACCGGGTCCTCCGCAGGGACCTGGCCCTCCAGCCCTTGCCCTGTCTCGCTCCCGCCCCACCGCTCCCCTGGACTGGTATTCTGTTGGAGCGTCTGGAAGCCGCTCTTTGGGGGGGGGCTATGTCACGAATCTGGTTGGTGATCTGCGGACCGCTCACCACCAGATGTCGCTCTCCCTCTGTTTACACACTCTGACTGTTGCACTACACCCCCGTCCAATCAGAGACCGTATAAAAGCCCCGGCCTTTCTGTCACTCACCGCCGAGTATTGAACAAGTTTATCTAGTCATACGAAGCGTTTCTTTGTGTCTCCCGTGTTGTGTCTTTCTGTTATTCTGGCTCCTCGTCTGGTTTGTCTCAACCCCCCGCCTGTTTATCGACTATTCTATTGCCTAGCCCTTCACGGATATCGTTCGCCGCTGGATTGACCCTCGCCTGGATTAAGGATTACTCTTGTCTCGCCGTCCATACACCTGCCTGCCGTTGTTTGACCCTGCCTGCCTGACCATGTTTATGTCTCGTCCTGTTAATAAAGGTTTGCACATGGATCCGCTCGCCTCACGTCTCTCACTCAACGTTACATCATGAAACCCCACTCTTTCAGCACTGTTTAGTGCTCACCATAGTTTTGAAAAATGCTGCAAAAGTGGGCGTGGTGCACTGCGGAGTTTCATTTTGCTCCCATTGAGTTAACAACACAAATAAAAGCACAGGCATTTGCACTCTGCATCGAAAACATGTATATGAACGTGCTGTTGCACCTCTTTTAACTTTTAAGGCTTATTTTGTGGCATTTATCCTTTTGATAGGTTGCGTTAAGGAGTTGTAAAAACCGTTATTACACTCACCTTATGAATGAATCGTGTTTGTGCCAAACTACTTACAAAGCAAACAAAAACAAACAGTCTCCTTTGACCCATTAATGTTTCTCTCAGTTATTGTACACAATCTCACAGTCTGAAATCAACACGCGCTGTCGTGAAAAATTAGACAAAGCCTCTTCTCATAGGATAAGAACACGCACCCTGATGAATAATTATGAGACACCGACGCATCATCGATGTACTATAGTCCACTGCCACGTCACAAACTGTGACGTCAGCACAATGTAGATTTTAACATTGTCATATGTGATGTGCAACACAAACACCTCTGCTCAAATCTCAGAAAAAGTGGTCTGGGGTTTCATGAACCTTTAAATGGGGAGTCATCTCAGTTATTAACGGTAAAGTATGGAGTTAGGTCCTCTACTATTTTCAATATACATGCTGCCCCTTGGTAATATTATTAGAAAACATGGGATTAGTTTCCATTGTTATGCTGATGATACTCAACTATATATCTCAACAAGACCAGATGAAACTTCTAAATTATCGAAGTTAACAGAGTGTGTTAAAAAAGTGAAAGAAGTAAAAGACCAATAATTTTCTTCTATAAAATTCAGATAAGACAGAGATATTACTTATTGGACCAGAAAACAATACACAGAATCTCTTGGCTTACAATATACAACTAGACGGATGTACTATTACTTCCACTACAGCCAAAAGCCTGGGTGTTATATTAGACAGCAACTTGTCTTTTGAAAATTATATTTCCCATGTTACAAAAACAGCATTCTTCCATCTTAGAAACATTGCCAAGCTACGAAACGTTACCGGTTTCTGACGCAGAAAAGCTAGTTCACGCATTCATGAGCTCTAGACTGGACTATTGCAATGCACTACTAGGTGGTTGTCCTGCATCTTCAATAAACAAGGTACAGATAGTCCAAAATGCAGTCCTTACCAGGTCAAGAAAATATGATCATATTACCCCAATTTTAAAGTCTCTGCACTGGCTACCTATTAGGTTCCGCATCAGCTATAAAATATGACTTCTTACCTATAAGGCACTTAACGGTTTAGCTCCTGCGTACCTAACTAGTCTTCTACCACGCTACAATCCATCACGCTCCCTAAGGCCGCAAAACTCTGGACTGTTGGTAGTACCTATGATAGCAAAGTCCACTAAAGGAGGTAGAGCTTTTTCGCATTTGGCTCCCAAACTCTGGAACAGCCTTCCGGATAACATTCAGGGTTCAGACACACTCTCTCACATATGTAAATAGAAAAACTTAGATAAATAAGATGAGAATAAAATGCACATATGTAGACTAAAATTAGAAAAATAAATAGAGAAATAAATAAATAAGTGGTATGTACATTTGTGCTATAGAACAGAATAGAACAGAACAGAACAGAACAGAATAGAATAGAATAGAATAGAATAGAAAGAGGTAGAGATGTGCTAGGATGGGGGTGGTAACTAATAAATAAAAAGTTATTGCACAATGGGGGGAACATTTAACTGTTCATAAGGAGAATTGCCTGGGGGAAGAAACTGTTCTTGTGCCTGGTTGTCCTGGTGTTTGGGGCTCTGTAGCGCCAGCCAGATGGTAAAAGTTCAAAGAGATGATGACTTGGATGTGAGGGATCCAGAGTGATTTTCTGAGCTCATGTCTTCTGCCATGGGACTGACATCCCGTGGTAACTAGAAACTCACAAGCTCCAGTCTGGATCAAGAACACTTAAGAAGAGATGATGCCAACCCCTCAGAGGACTTCAGATAATGCCAACCCTGAAACCACATACAGCACTACCGAATTTTGCTATTAATTGATGGTGTTTTTTGTCTGTTTGATTACGTCATTAATTGATCTTTACCACACATCTCTGTTATATGTACATCATCTTGACATAGTCACCACTAGTAAGATACTACTAAATATATTGTAAAATCTTTAATTTGATGTAAAGTTGCCTTGCAACGATATGTATCATGAAAAGCGCTATACAAATACATTTGAATTGAATTGAATTGAATTGAAAACAATCTCGCACCCTGTTCAGGTACTGTTATATAGTATATACAAACAATATTTCTTTAATTTAATATGACTACTTAGTATGTACCTTGAAAACGATAACGATGTCTTGACAAATGATGATAATACTGTTCCTCTCTCATCCGTTTGATGTTCTTCATGGCTGCAGTGTAGTAGCAGTGACAATAATCAGTGTAGCTCGCAATGCCCTCTGTTGGTGATAATAATAATTACATGATTTTCTTAAACAAACTAATATATTAAATATAAACTAATACAAACAAACATATTAAATAAACATATTACTATTCTAAACTGTTTATTAACTTCAATAGGCTGTACAACAGATTGTAATTGGTAACAATTGGCTGATTTTTTTGACATGATTGTGTCAAAGAGCTAGGAGTGGCTTGTGAACCTTAGGTTCCTGACCGCTGAACTAATCCGTTATTGGGTTGTACAGACATTAGGATTACGAATGTCTCATTGTAAACAATACAATTTTGATTTATTGTTCCTGTGTTATTCAGCTACACACACTTGACTTGACTTTTATGATAAACAAGGAGTGAAATAAAGAATGAATCATTCAGTTTGATGGTGTTCCAAGTGGATAACTATATCAATAAATAATGGAAACATTCATTTACACTTTACAGGAAGGCTGGACTTGGATTAATAGTTTAGGGAGAGGCTTCATATATTAAAAGGACAGACTGGGAAACTACTTCATTTCTCCTGATCATTCCAGCTGAATTCTGTTTGTACAGGTACTTTTCTGTTTGCAGTTTAAAATGCAAAATGAAATAATTTATTGATGTTATTTAAACTGCTATTTCTTGCACAGCTTGAAAAAATGGAGCGTTTGTCTTCAGCAAACACACAGTTCTCTCTAAACCTCTTCAAGAAGGTCAGCAGAGGAAATGCATCAGGAAATGTGTTCTACTCTCCTGTCAGCATCTCCTCGGCTCTGGCCATGGTGTCGCTCGGAGCGAAAGGAAACACAGCGACGCAGATGTTTAAGGTGATCTCACACTTACATGCTTTGTATGACCAGCTGCTCAGAATTAAAAATGTATTTATATAAAACAATGCTGTGTAGGTTTTGGGCTTTAACAATCCTGCTGAACCCAGTGCTGTGACTCCAGCATCTCATCAACAAGCCCAGAAGCCCCAGAAGCCCCAGATTCCCTGCGGAGTCAAGAGCCAACCTGAACAACCAACGGCGCAACAAACCCAGAAGTTTGAGATACCTGCCGAACTCAAGGTTTAGTATGAGCATGAGTATTTACATGAAACACTAACCTGGTGCACGTAGTCTTGGGAATTAAATCTGATATTGCTGATGCAAACAGAAATCTCCTGCTCAGGCAGTACAAACTGAGGACCAAATTCATTCCAGCTTCAACAAGCTCATGAGCGAACTAAACAAACCAGGAGTCCCATATGCGTTGAGTCTCGCCAACCGCCTCTACGGAGAGCAGTCCTACCAGTTTGTCGAGGTAAGACTCGCTAGAGGTTCTGGAAATGTTCTCAACTCTAATTTCATTTGCAGCTCACTCGATTTGATTTGTTACAGAAATTCCTCAATGATGCAAAAAGATACTATGAAGCTGGACTGGAGAAGGTAGACTTTAAGAAGAAATCAGACGCTGCACGTGTTGATATTAACAAATGGGTGGAGAAAAAAACACAAGGTAAAACATGAACTTATTCTGTACTTATTATAGTTTTAAGGGGGTCATCAGATGCCCATTTTCCACAAGTTGATATGATTCTTTAGGTTCTTAATGAATAGTCTATAATATACTTTGGCTAAAAATTCTCAATGGTAGTGTAAAACAACACCCATTTTACCTTGTCATAAAAAATCAACCCATTCTAATGGATTGTTCCTTTAAATGCAAATGAGCTCCACTCAACCCGCCCCTCTCTTCTCTCTGTAGAGTGACCAGCTTTGCTCTGAGAGTTGTTTACTTAAGCTGCATTTATTTAGTGCATTTAGCCGCAAAACTTGCTAACTAGCATGTTATTAGGAAAGGTGACTGCAGAGATTCATAAAAAACCTTTATACTCACTTCTGCTGTAAGTGAAGCTGGATCGCGAATGATTTGCACGAACATAGATGCATTTATGTAGATCGGGAGGCGCATTCCCTTCACAAACAAATGTAATCCACTGCATCTTCAGTGGCTCAGATGTCAGGAGTAAATGACGGGAACAACACAACACCTCAATCACTCAATCAGAGATATTCTTATCTAACTTATATTCCTGCTTCGGCATGATTTGATGATTTAAGGCGGGTCTGAGGTGAGACGCTCATGTCAATCAACTATTGTGGGAGCGGCCTCTGTTGGTGTGACGCCGCACCGACAGGCATCTGAGAACGGCTCGATTTGAAAAAGGGGATATTATTTTTACAGATTAATTAAAAACCACTGCATGGATTTTTATCATTGTAGGGTAGATTTGTACATACACTGCCAACACACATTAATGTTCAAACAACATGTAAAAGTGAACTTAGCATCCGATGACTCCTTTAATGTTACTCTACAAATAAATTTATATACATGTATATACTTTTCAAGGGCCATGTTCAGCCTTTTAGGGTTCTTGAATTGCGGTAGCAAACAAAAATATTTTCTAAGAACATTTTGCTAATAGTCCCATAAAACTTTATTTCAGAACGTTCTCTGAATGTTCAAAACATCCAGTTTTAAAAATTTAAAAATTAAAAATGTAAAAAATTTTTAAAAACATTTTTAAAAGGTTAATGGAACATTCCATTTTATAATTTTGTCTCTGAACATTCTAAAACAAGTAGTAACATTTAAAATACGTTAACTAAACGCTTTAGAAAATTTTTTAATGAGCAATGTATTAGTAATGTTTCATGCTAACATTTTGAGAACATTTGCTCAAGGAGAAGTCCACTTCCAGAACAAAATTTACAAATAATTTACTCACCCCTTGTCATCCAGTCGATCCTTCAGTTGATAAGAAATGATGTTTCTTATGGAAAACATTTCAGGAATTTTCTCCATATAGTTGACTTCAATGGTGCTTCCAAGTTTGAACTTCCAAAATGCAGTTAAATGCAGCTTCAAATGGCTCTAAACGATCCCAGTCGAGAAAGAAGGGTCTTATCTAGCAAAACGATCTGTCATTTTTCAAAACAAAGTGGCAATTTATATACTTTTAACATCAAATGCTCATCTTTATTCTTTGCATGTTCACTTTGTAAACACTGGGTCGGTACTCCTGCAGCAATGTAGGAGGATTTTGAAGTTGGGGAAGAAAACGAGATGAGAGTTTTTCGACATTCCCTAACTGACCACATTGAACCGGAAAAAAAACAGTTCATGCAGACTTAGACAAGACCAACGTTAAGGTTAAAAAAAGTATATAAACTGTCGATTTGTTTTGAAAATGACCGATGGTTTTGCTACATAAGATCCTTCTTCCTCGGTTGGGATTATTTAGAGCCATTTGAAGCTGCATTTAAACTGCTTTTTGGAAGTTTAAACTTGAGAAACAACCTCAAGAAACATAATTTCTTATCGACAGAAGAAAGAAAGACATGAACATCTTGGATGACAAGTGAACTTCTTTCATAACTTTAAGGAAAACTTGCCAGAGAACATTCTCTGTTAGCTCTTCAGAATTTAAAGTTTTGATATACTTTGATAGTAGGATTACATTAAGCAACATTTTTGGCAATTAAGTTTGCATTTCCGTAAAACGTTGTCATGAGCTTTGAGACAGATATTTAAAAGTCCTTTTGGTGACCCATTTGTGTTATTCACATGTGAATCAGTTCAAACCGATGCCTAATATGAAAAATGTCCATTTGAATTTCAGATAAGATCAAGGACTTGCTTCCACAGGGATCTATCGATGCGATGACGAAACTGGTCTTGGTGAACGCCATCTACTTCAAGGGAAACTGGGAGAAGAAATTCCCAAAGGAAGCTACGAATGATGGACAGTTTAAGCTGAACAAGGTTTGATTTCATGTTCTTGTTGATTTCCCTGCTCGTGCAGTAACACTTATGAAAATGAAGTTGTGACGTTTCCATTGATGCTTGGCAGACTCGTACTAAACCAGTGAAGATGATGTATCAGGAATCAAAGTTTCCTCTGGCCTCCATCCCAGAGATGAACAGTCAGGTTCTGGAGCTGCCGTATGTCGGGAAGAATCTCAGTATGTTGATCATCCTTCCTAACGAGATTCAAGACGAAACCACTGGCCTTCAGAAGGTGAGACAGCAGAGATTATACTATATTGCGTTTGATCTTGTTCGCAGTAATATAATAAGATGAACACTCACTGGAATGAATGAGCATTTAAATATCATCTTAAGGTATATATGTTATTAAAATCTCATTTATTTACAACACTAGCAATTACAAATTAATCTATCTGGCCATTATAACTGCATGTTTTGGCTCAGTTTACATTTTTTCTCTCATGTTATCCAGCTTGAAAAGGCACTGACCTACGAGAAGCTCATGGAGTGGACGAGACGTGAAATCATGCATCAAGAAGAAGTTCAAGTATCTCTGCCCAGATTCAAGATGGAGCAAACCTATGACATGAAGAGTCTTCTGATCAGCATGGGAATGGAGGATGTTTTCGATGGGCAGAAGGTGAATCTTTCAGGCATGTCGCCCAACAACGACCTGGTGGTGTCGAAGGTGATTCATAAAGCCTTTGTTGAAGTAAACGAGGAAGGAACCGAAGCGGCTGCGGCCACCGGCATTGTCATCTCAACACTTTCAATGCCATCACCCCCGAAAACCTTTAATGCAGACCATCCGTTCCTTTTCTTCATCCGTCATAATCCCTCCAACAGCATTCTGTTTTATGGACGCTTCTGTTCTCCTTGAAGATGGTAAAGATGGAGCGTTAATCTGGTTGCATGTGTTCCTTTGATAAATAAAGAATCCGCTGAGTATGTAAATACAGAGTTCTGATGCAAAACATGCTACAAAATGGGGAAATATCTATCTGTTTTTGGAAACTGGAAGTGATCTAAAACTCCCAAACCGTTTCAGTTATATATTGAATTTACAAATAATGTTAGAGTCCCCTTGTAAACAACCTCATATGCAGAAAATTGGGTTGCAGGTCTCTTGTGGTAGAGTTGAAGAAAAAAATAAAGTCAAAAGGCAAAAAGTCTCTTGTTTGTTAAGTCTCTTGACTTAAATGGCGACTGTAGTTGCATCTCAATTCACTGGCATAATTATACTACATAATAGGCTATATTTAAATATAATTATATAATTATATCACATATGAACAAGGTGTTTCATGAGGCATGTATCCACAACACATTATCTGACATGCTCACCTTAGTAAAAACTACACAGATGATCATTACATGTAGTGTGTGTAAGTGCAACTAACTAAATGTTGTTTAGAAACGCAGTTGTAGTTTTTTATTGTTATCTAAAAATGCCTACTTCCAGCCCTCATCAGCTAATCCATTTTGTTTGTACACACACTATGATTAAACATAACTAATTATAATTAATACAATTATGTTTCATCTTTCCTGTATTAAGCGTTGGTTCTTTTCCTACACACTCTTAATTTATTATAAACACAGAGTGAAATGAAGACTGAATCACTCAATTTAAGTATATCAGTTAATATTAGAAACACCCATTTGTATTTTACAGCCTGGACTTAAAAACTAGTTTTTTAGGGCGAGACATCATTTATTAGACTGAAACCCATAACTGAGTTCATTCGACACAGACACACTGGGAAACTACAGCTCTTTTTTGCTCAGCTTGTGAAAATGGAGCGTTTGTCTGCAGCAAACACACAATTTTCTCTCAACCTGTTTAAGAAGATCAAAGAAGGAAATGCATCAAAAAATATCTTTTATTCTCCGATCAGCATCTCCTCGGCTTTGGCCATGGTGTCGCTCGGAGCGAAAGGAAACACAGCGGTGCAGATGTTCAAAGTGATCTCAGACTTACATGCTTTTTATATATGTTTATATTTGAGCAGTGCATTCAAAATAGATGTTGAAATGATCACAACAGTGAGGTTATCTTTATCAATTCTACCACAATATTGCTGTGTAGGTCCTGGGCTTCACCAGTCCCGGCGCCGCAACTCCAGCGGACCAAATTCATTCCAGCTTTAACAAGCTCATGAATGAACTGAACAAACCAGGAGTCCCGTATGTGTTGAGTCTTGCCAACCGCCTCTATGGAGAGCAATCCTACATATCATTTTGAATTTTAGAAAAGATAAAGAACTTGCTGCCACGAGGAAGCGTCAGTGTCACGACAAAACTAATCTTGGTGAACGCCATCTACTTCAAGGGGAACTGGGAGAAGAAATTCTCAAAGGAAGCCATCAGAGATGGACAGTTCAAGCTGAACAAGGTAAGATTTCATGCTCTTTTGTGACATCTTTATGATTGGCAGACTCAAACTAAACCAGTGAAGATGATGAATAAGAAATCAGAGTTTCCTCTGGCCTTCATCCCAGGGATGAACAGTCAGGTTCTGGAGCTGCCATATGTTGGGAAGAATCTCAGTATGTTGATCATCCTTCCTAACAAGATTGAAGACGAAACCACTGGCCTTCAGAAGGTGAGAGAGCAGAGATTATATGATGCATTTTTTCATTATTTGGAATTGCTGGTTGCTGCATAGACACACATTAATACTCTCTCTTGTTATCCAGCTTGAAAAGGCACTGACCTATGAGAAGCTCATGGAGTGGACCAAACCCAGCAATATGTTTCGAGAGGAAGTTCAAGTATCTCTGCCCAAATTCAAGATGGAGGAAACTTATGACATGAAGAGTATTCTGACCAGCATGGGAATGGAGGATGTTTTTGATGAGCGGAAGGTGAATCTTTCAGGCATGTCACCCAACAATGATCTAGTGGTGTCTGCAGTGATTCATAAAGCCTTTGTTGAAGTAAACGAGGAAGGAACCGAAGCGGCTGCAGCCACTGGTATCGGTTTAGTAACAACTTCAATGCCAACAGATCCGAAAAGCTTTATTGCAGACCATCCGTTCCTTTTCTTCATCCGTCATAATCCTTCTAATAGCATTCTGTTTTATGGACGCTTCTGTTCTCCTTGAAGATGTTAGTGATGGAGTGATAATACTAGCTGCATGTAAATGGACAGCACTGCGTTCTGATACAAAACAGGCTACAGAATGGGAAAAATGTTTCTGGAAATAATGTATTCAACATTTTTATGCTACTAATATGTTACTTTATAAGGAAAACAGTATCTAAAACTCCCAAACCATTTCAGTTATATATTGAATTTATTGATTTTGTTAGAGCTCCACTAGTGAACTCATTTAAAGAAAATTGGGTCGTAGGTCTCTTGTGGTAGAGTTGAAAGAAAAATAAAGTCTCTGGCAAAAAGTTTCTTGTTTCTTAAGTCTCTGGATTAAATGGCTACTGTAGTAGCACCTCAATTCATTGATGCGAAAAAAAAGAAGAAGAAAATATTCCATTCATTGCTATTGACAAATAAAGTGCATTAAACATCACATTACATCAAGGTTTCCCAAACAGGGGTTAGTGAAGGAACATTAAATCATAATGTAAAATTAAAATAAATAATTTTAAAATAACATTAACAACAAACTAGTTTGAGAACAAACTTTGAGTTGGCTTGAGAAATTCTACCCTGAAAGTTTGAAGCAGTTGTAAAAGTATGAAAATTGATGTTGCTATTGTGATTTAGCACATAGCTTACATGATTTAACATGTTGTTAGCATGTTTTAACATAATTAGCTTGCTGCTTGCATTTTTATAGGCTGATTAAAGTTTTGTCAGCATGATTAGCAAGTTAATAGCATGGTTCTAGCATGATTAACAAGTTACTAGGATGTTTCTAGCCTGATTGGCATGTTTCTAGAATGATTAACATGTTACTAACATGTTGCTAGCATGTTTCTACCATGATTGGCATGTTATTAGCATGATGCTAACATGATTTGCATGTTACTACCATGTCATTAACATGATTAACAAGTTACTAGCATGTTGCTAGCATAATTAACATGATGCTAGCATGATTAACATGTTGTTAACATGATTAGCAAGTTACTAGCATGATGCTAGCATGATTTGCATGTGACTAGCATGTCGTTAACATGATTAGCAAGTTACTAGCATGATGCTAGCATGATTTGCATGTGACTAGCATGTCGTTAACATGATTAGCAAGTTACTAGCATGATGCTAGCATGATTTGCATGTCGTTAACATGATTAGCAAGTTACTAGCATGATGCTAGCAGGATATGCATGTTACTAGCATGTTGTTAACATGATTAACAAGTTACTAGCATGTTGCTAGCCTGTTTCTAGCATAATTACCATGATGCTAGCATGATTAGCATGTTAATAGCATGTTGCTAACATGATTAAGAAGTTACTAGCATATTGTTAGCATGTTGCTAGCACGATTAACATGTGTGTAAAACCACCTAAAACCAGTTGATTCACTAAAAACCAGCTAAAACCAGCCTAGACTGGTTGTCTAATCTTAGCTGGTTTAAGCTGAAAATAGCTGGTTTAACCTTGGCTGGTCTTTCAGCAGGTCTCCCAGATTAGCCAGCTAAGACCAGCCTGACCAACTAAAAAGTGGCCAAAACCACTTCAAGGTCTCTTTGTTTAAAAGTTTTCACCCCCTCAATGAAAGTCTATGGGATTTGGGGTGGTTTTGACAATCTGGTTTTCAAAAACAGTAAGCTGGATCAGTTAGAAAACATACAGCAACTAACTTCAGACCAGTCAGACCAGAAGAAGGAGAAGAAGCTTTTATAGCAAATCAGTATTGGCTTTCTCAAGCCAACTTAATAAAACTTAAATAATTAACAAATTTAAAACACATGTGAGGCGCGGCTAGACGACAGAACATGCATCCTGTTTGTTTGCTTTATTTTACAAAAGCACAAATGTTCTGTTTTTACTGTGAGTGTGCAAAAAAAGTAAACACATTGCGGTTTCGAATTATGTCTAACTCTTATCTGTATGACAAAAATAGTGGAGTATTTGTTTCAGCTATTTGATCGCAACGCATGCACACACTGTCAGGATCTAATACACTTGTTAATGCCAGATTTTTAAAAACAAATGCCGGAATGCAAAAATCCTAAATCTGTCATTTTCCGGAACAGGATCCGGCATGATCCGGCTCAAATTAAGCACTGTGTCAGTGCCTATAGCTGTGTGGTTAGCGCACTGACATATAGCACAACTGCGCTTCAGGGGGACCTGGGTTTGAATCCCGACCCAGGGTCCTTTGCCAATCCTGCATCTCTGCTTTCCTGTCAGTCTCCACTGTCCTATCATCCAACAAGCAAAGTTTCCTTATACTTTAGCAAAGGAAAACCAGTGTCCTCTTGGCTTATATTGAAATCCTCCAACATTCTTCTTTACAAATCCTTGTTTTGTACTTCTAATTTGTGACCGTTGTTTTGTTTTGATCGCTCCACTTCTTTTGACCTGTTGAAGAGAAACACCTATTGTCATGATAGAGCTTGAACAAGCCAGGACATTTTTAATACAACTGCAATTGGATTTATCTAAAAGAAGAAAGTCATATACACCTAGGATGGCTTGAGGGTGAGTAAATAATGGGCTAATTTTCATTTCTGAGTGAACAAACCCTTTAACGGAAAAAAAAAAAAAAAAATGTCACTCATGAATCATGATGAGCTTGTTCAGTTTAATTAGGCTTAGGGTTGGAACTAAACTTTGCAGGACAGTGGCTGTCCAAGACCGAATTTGCGCATCCCTGGCATAAAATTTTGTAGGGACGCTAGGGTACTAACAAGTACCTAACAATATCCAGCGACTACTAAACTGTCCCTAGCAATAATTTTGATCAAACAACTATATGTGTATGTAACCATTGTTGTTTCAGATTCGGACTTAAAAGTCAGAATCTGAAACAATAATCTTTTGTTTGAAAAATAATTTTTTGATTATGATCGTAACATCGGAACCCATATCACGAATCGTTTGACTCAGATCGGCACCTCGGAGTGGGTTCGCAAACCATTTGATTTAGATCTGGACTTTGGAGTTGTCTTGCAAATCATTAAACTTTGTATCAAAAGATTTACAAACCCACAAGGATGATTTGCGAATCTTTTGACTCGGATCGTAACATCAGAACACAGATCATGAATCATTTGATTGAGAGGGGGACTTCAGTGCAGGTTCATGAATCATTTAAATCAGTTTGGGACTTTGGTGCAGGTTTGTGAATCATTTTATTCAGATCGGGACTTTGAAGCGGGTTCACGAATCCTATTTATTCAGCTTTCAGATGATGTATAAATCACAATTTAAAAAACTTGACCCTTATGACTGGTTTTGTGGTCCATAGTCACATATACGGTCAAACCAAAATTTGTTCAGACACCTTCAACATTTCTCACGTCATCACAGTTTATCCGCTAGTGTTAAAAATGGTAATAAAATATGACTAGAACTTGAAGTTAAATAGTGTCAGAACCAATTCATCTTAATAATGTCAGATAACATTGATAGAAAGGAACAAAACATGGTCAGGTAAAACATTTTTTTTTTTTTTTTTTTTTTTTTTTTTATCAGTTTACTGGTAGTCCACTATATGAAGAATTTTTGGGTATAATATTTATTTTACTATCCTTACACAAATGAATTTTAGTGTCTGTAGTGTAAAAAAATATCAAAAATTATATCTAGTGTCTGAATAATTTTTGGTTTGACTGTAATTATATAATTATATCATGCACGAAAAAGGTGTTTCATAAGGCATGTCTTCACAATACATGACCTGTTTTATGCAACCAAACATCTGACATGCCCACCTTAGTAAAAACTACCCAGATCACGATCACAACATGACGCATTAACAAGTGTAACTAAATAAATGTTGTTTAGAAAAGCAGTTGCACTTGGAGTTTGTGGTTACGAGGATTATTATTTTATCATTTGGTTTTTTATTACACTACTTAAAAAGTTTCACAGAGACACCTGCTTCCACCCTTATCAGGAAATACATTGTAAGTTTGCACACAGATTGTGATTAAACATAACTAAATATAATTTAAACAATTATGATTCACTTTTCTTGTATTCCGCTTTTGTTTATTCACCTAGACACTCGTCATTTACTGTAAACAATGAGTGAAATAAAGAATGAATCACTCAATTTAAGTAGATAAGTGCATCAATTAATATTGGAAACAATAATTTGTATTGTACAGGAAAGCTGGATTTGGATTTAAGGTTAGTCGTTTTAGGGTGAGGCATCCCTTTATTAGACTGACACCCACAGGTGTTGATTCATTCGCACTCGGACACACTGAGAAACTTCATTTCTGCTGATTATTCCAGGTAATGCTTTTACTGAACTCTATGAATTTCTGTTTATGAAAAGTAGACTAGTGTTAATGATGATGATCTGCTGTTATTCAAACAACTGCTATTTCTTCCTCAGCTTGTGAAAATGGAGTGCTTGTCTGCTGCAAACACACAATTTTCTCTCAACCTGTTCAAGAAGATCAGTGGAGGAAACGCCTCAAAAAATGTGTTCTACTCTCCGATCAGCGTCTCCTCGGCTCTGGCCATGGTGTCACTTGGAGCAAAAGAAAACACAGCGGCGCAGATGTTGAAGGTGATCTCACAATTATGCACTTTTTATGGCCAGTTGCTCAGAATACGTATATTCGACAACTGCAATCTATTCAACAAAGCAACCTGAAAAATTAAGCTCAAATGCACCTGTGGCAAAAAATGTAAACTGATATCTCCGTCTGACACACATAGAGCAAAAGACAGAAATAACTGACTTAAAATCATTTTTAGTTGGTGATAATCAGGAACCCTGCACAGGCATCTGGCACAATTGTTTACGGTTCATCAAACAAGCAAGAAAACATTTTCTAATAAAAATTTCTAAAGCTTACTTGGATTTTACAAAATTGTGTAGGTCCTGGGCTTTACCACTCCTCCTAGACCCTGCACAACTCCAGGATCTCATGTTTCAACGGACCAAATTCATTCCAGCTTCAACAAGCTCATGAGTGAACTGAACAAACCAGGAGTCCCGTATTTGCTGAGTATTGCCAACCGCCTCTACGGAGACCAATCCTACCAGTTTGTTGAGGTAAGACTCAAACCATATAATTTTGGAAGTTTGTTTATGATATTAAAGGGGTCATCGGATGCCCATTTTCCACAAGTTGATATGATTCTTTAGGGTCTTAATGAAAAGTCTATAATATACTTTGGTTAAAAATTCTCAATGGTAGTGTAAAACAACACCGTTTTTACCTTGTCAAAATGCAAAAAAAAAAAAACAAGCCATTCTGATGGATTTTTCCTTTAAATGCAAATGAGCTCTGCTCGCCCCGCCCCTCTCTTCTCTCTGTGGAGTGACAAGCTTGTTTACTTTAGCTGCATTTAGTGCGGAACTTGCAAACTAACATGTTATTAGGAAAGGTGATTGCAGAGATTCATAAAAAAAACGTATACTCATTTCTGCTGTAAGTGAAGCTGGATCACGAATGATTTGCGTGAACATAGATGGATATATGTAGATCGGGAGGCGCATTCCCTTCACAAACAAACGTAATCTACTGCAATTCAGCGGCTCAGATGTTGGGAGTAAATGACGACCACTATGTTCATTATTACATCCAGCAACACAACACCTCAATCACTCAATCTGAGATATTCTTGTCTAACTTACATCCCTGCTCCGGCATCGAAACAATGGAGGTCGGACTGTTACAGCTGATTTAGGGCGGGTCTGATTAAGATGCTCATGTCAATCAACTATCGTGGGAGCGGCCTCTGTCGGTGTGACATCGACAGGCATCTGAGAATGGCTCGATTTGAAAAAGGGGATATTATTTTTAAAGATTAATTAAAAACCACTGCATGGATTTTTATCATTATAGGGTAGATTTGTACACACACTGCCAACACATTAATATTCAAACATGTAAAAGTGAACTTTGCATCCGATGACCCCTTTAAAGTACAACGTTTTGGAAATATTAACCTCAATATGTTTCCTGTGTTACAGAAATTCCTTAATGACACAAAAAAATACTATGAAGCCAAACTGGAGAAAGTGGATTTCAAGAAGAATCCAGAGGCTGCGCGTGTCAGTATCAACACATGGGTGGAGAAAAAAACACAAGGTGAAAACCAGCATGAATATTATCTGAATTTTAAACTTACTCAACAAATAATATTTTATATTTTTAGGCATTTTTTCAGAAAACTATAGGGTTCTTGACCAGTGTTGGGGGTAACAGATTACAAGTAACGCAAGTTATGTAATATTATTACTTTTTCCAAGTAACAAGAATTAACAAGAAAATATCCAAGTTCCTTTTTTCAAATAAGTAACTCCAGTTACTTTTCCCCCATTTATTGATTAAAAGCTCTCCTGTCCCCATGCTGAGAGAAATCGGGAGTAAGATGTTAGTTCTAGAATAAATGTGAACATGCATTAATTCATCTCACTCACAAAAACAGATTCAGTATTCCTCAAAATGAATAAAAACAGTGAAATTCAACTCAGAATATGACGCAAACCTGCAATAATTAAATATGTTAATACAACTATCCTTTATGCATTTAATCCCATTTTATTAACCAATGTCTTTGCTGCCGACCTTCAATGATCCAATTCAACCATACTAATAAGCAAAAATTACTCAAGATAATCTAACATTTGTTTTCCTTTTTTTGACATTTGTTTCTTCTGCAGTTTACTGTACAGATGTGAATTTACTTTTCTCAAAGCCTGAGGCTTTAGGTGTGAAAAGGATATTACATTTGCCAAAAATAGAACTTTTAATATTAAAAACAGATTTAAAAAGTAATGCAAAAGTAAAGTAACGCATTACTTTCCATAAAAATTATGTAACGTAATTAACTTTTTTAAAAAGTAACTTTTCCCAACACTGTTCTTGAGTTGAGCTATAAAGAATCTGTGACACAGTTCTAATGAAAAAAGTAAGCTTAATGGCTAAATAAAAAGTGTATTAAAGTCACTGTTTCATTCACAATGTTGCTCTTTGAATTTTAGACAAGATCAAGGAATTGCTGCAACGGGATCACGTCAGTCCAGCAACAAAACTAATCTTGGTAAATGCCATCTACTTCAAGGGGAACTGGGAAAAGAAATTCCCCAAGGAAGCCACCAAAGATGGACAGTTTAAGCTGAACAAGGTGAGATTTCATGCTTTTTTGTGAAATTTCTTTAACAGTCATGAAATATGAGGACTTGTGACATCTTTATGTTTGGCAGACTCAAACTAAACCAGTGAAGATGATGAATCATCAATCAAAGTTTCCACTGGCTTCCATCCCAGAGATGAACAGTCAGGTTCTGGAGCTGCCGTATGTCGGGAAGAATCTCAGTATGTTGATCATCCTTCCTAACAAGATTGAAGACGAAACCACTGGCCTTCAGAAGGTGAGACGGCAGAGTTTATGTGGTGCATTTTTTTTAATTATTTGGAATTGCTGGTTAATGCTGCATTAATATGCCATTGATGAGCCTGTATAATTATATGCATTCTTTTTAAATGAAAAACAAGTAGACGCATATTAACACGACTCTCTTATCATCCAGCTTGAAAGGGCACTGACCTACGAGAAGCTGATGGACTGGACCAAACCCAGCCAGATGCTTGAGCAAAAAGTTCAAGTATCTCTGCCCAAATTCAAGATGACAGAAACCTATGACATGAAGAATCTTCTGATCAGCATGGGAATAGAGGATGTTTTTGATGGGCGGAAGGTGAATCTTTCAGGCATGTCGCCCAACAATGATCTGGTGCTGTCGGGAGTGATTCATAAAGCCTTTGTTGAAGTAAACGAGGAAGGAACAGAAGCGGCTGCGGCCACCGCCACCGTCGGTGTAACAGCCTCAAGGCCAGTCGACCCTAAAACCTTTAAAGCAGACCATCCGTTCCTTTTCTTCATCCGTCATAATCCCTCCAACAGCATTCTGTTTTTTGGACGCTTCTGTTCTCCTTGAAAATGGTAAAGATGGAGTGATAATTTCACGTGTTCCTCTGATAAATAAAGGCTCTAGCAAATAACTGAGTGCTATTACTTTATGTTTTCATCTTTTCAAAAACATTAGTGTGTCCCAATTAGTAGCATGTTGAAATCAGTTTCCCCAAAGGTGCCTAGATGATTGGAGATTCATGCTTGACATGTTAGAGAAAATATAGGCCTGTAAAATTACACAAACCAATATCAATAATAAACTGTGCAACAAGGTAGCAACAAGTAGGCTATGTTGTTAAATCTCTTAATAATTCATGTCATACTCTAGACCTGTGAGGGGGTAAATTAAACTCAATCTGCTCTGACGTCACAGTTGTTTTGCATTGTGGTATATGCACTGCCTGAAGTGCACACATCAGTAGATTCTCTGTCTAAATTAAGGGGTTGAGGGTCTGTCAATATAAACGTCCCTCTTTTATATTGTTCATATCCCCAAGTTTGTGAGTGTGCATCTAAAAGTTAAATGGAATGCATCTTATAAGACTAATATTGCCCACAACCCATGGCAAGTTGGACGAGGATTCGATTATAACTACAAACACAAATAAAGTGTAAAAAAAAAAAAAAAAAAAAAAACTACAAACCAGTGTTGCCAACTAATTTTCAGGGAAAGTTGATAAAGGAAGGTTGATTTGTTGCTAAAAGTTGCTAAATGACGTTGTGATGTCACTGCGCGATGACGTCATCACGTAAACACAATGGAAAATTTTGTCACTGCATCAAAACTCAGCAACAAATATATTTTACAGTATATATGAAGAGTTCAGATGCAAAACCAGCTGAAAGCTATCTCAGTCAAAAATGAGATAATGATACTGTGTGAATGCTCCTACACCTAGTATACGTCCATCAAATATTTTTACTTCAAACTCTCTAAATCCCAGCCTCAGCCCAATCAGAAGTACCGGTACCTACATAGAAACCTATACAAAGTAGCCAGAAAGAAATGCTAATTTTAAAGAAATACGTCATATGGATTTAGAGGCTTGTGCATCTGAACTCTTCATATGTTAATTTAGATGTGCTTGTAAAATAATATAAATGCATTACTATAACTATTTTTAAAGTACAACACTGAATCATTGAACACTTAAGTTTTTTTTTTATTAGCTAGTAAACTACACATTCTCAACAACTGTAGTTTTATTAGTGTATTAGTTTTACAGTGTATTAGTAGTTAGTCTGTAAAAATGGGGCACAATATGAAGGAATTTTTCATACTGATTTTTAATTCATGTAATGTGTGTACTCCTAGGCATCTTTGGTTTCCTCTTTTTGTGTAATTTAGATGAAAAACATGTGCTTTTTTATCGTTTGAGTCACTTAAGTTGCTAAATATTGGCAAATAAATTTTAAAAATAGCTACATTTGATGCTAGGTGCTTTTGTAAGAAAATATTGCTAGGGTAGTCTGAAAAGTTGCTAAATTTAGGAACAAAATTGCTATGTTGGCAATACTGCTACAAACAATATGGCAGACATGTGAAACTGATGGTTAAGACCTAGAGTGGTTTAGATAAAGAGGTTTGGTTAGGTATTAATATCTAACCAGATTTTTAAGCATTTTGAGCATGTTCTAAGAATTAGGCTACTGTATACAGGTTACTAATTAATGTGAATAATGCAGAAAAATTCTAAAGTAAAGTTCATTGCAACCCAGTAGTATTGACTCAAGTATTAACAAAACCTTCAGAAGGGATTACTAATTATTTGGATCAGTATTCTAAAGTGAAAAGCATGACAACAGATTGATTGTAAGTCACTGTAAGCTTTTAAGGTGTATGTTAGATTTTGTATATTTATGACTTAAGTGCTACATCCTCCTGAAGGAATTCCTAATTATTTGGATCAGTATTGTGAAGAACATGGTAAACCACTAGTAATGACTCAAGTGTTACCAAATCCGTCCCAAGGAATTTTACAAAAATCTCAAAAGCTTACAATGACTTCTGTCATTACTAGGAATTTATCATGCTTTTCACTTTAGAATACTGATCCAAATAATTAGAATGTAGTAACACTTGAGTCATAACTATCCAACACTTCACAAAATACTGATCCAAATAATTAGTAATTCCTTCTGAAGGACTTTGGTAAAACTTGAGTCAGATTATTGGCTTACCATGACCTTCACTTTAGAATTAGTTATACATTGTTCATTATTTATATTAATTATGAACCTGCATACAGTAGTTCTTAATAGCTCTCTGGGAGGTATGAAAAAATAGTAGTTATTGGTTATCTAATAGTGAAGTACCACATAATTTGACTAAGCACTATTACCTACAAATTCATTAATCAGATTTCCTGTTAGTTAATAGTGGTTATAGAGTGATAATAATGCTTTACTCATTTGTTTCTGTGTAGTTATTCATTTATAATGAAACAGTATTGTAAAGTGTTACCGAATTTGGCAGATCAACGTGCCATTTTTCTCCTGTATAGCAGAAAAATAGTATGTTCACTACGTACTCAAACGTATGTAATTTTCCTTTACAAAAAGAGTGCATGCATGCTTATAGGACATAGTATAGCCTAAGTAGTCGAATTAGTGCACAGCAAACCGAAAACAATCTGAACTAACCTGTAAAATGATACTGAATAGTGTTCAATAATAGTCCTACTGCATCTTCATCACTAGATGGCGATAGAGCTCTTCATAACCTTTTTTAAACCAAGTATTACTACAAATAAAGCCAAAGAACAATTAAACCATTGTAACCACACGCTGATAGCACACGTACATCACGGAGATGTCCATTTGACGTCTGCTTTTACATCTGGAAGACGTATTTTTTTAAGAGTGTTTGCTCATCTGCAATACATCTATGGGACATTTCCAATCAGATGTCAAATAGATGTCTATTAGATGTCTTTAAAATGTTTATGATTCAGTATTAGGGGTGTAATGGTACACAGATGTCACGGTTCGGTACGTACCTCGGTTCGATACAATTTCGGTACAACAGAAAAAAAACAAATCTACTACGCTAGGTTTCTTTTCATTTCTTTTTAACAGACAGTAGTGCAAATTAAAAAAAAAAAAATCCACCTACATGTGAAAATATTAAATATTATATCAAATTAATGTCATATATAGGCTATAAAATCTGCAGTACATATATACATACAAAGAATAAATACTTGAAATATATTTAATTTAGTTAACTGATAGACAAAGGGAAAAAAAACTGTGCGACACGCCTATATTTGCTGAGTTTCAGTTCAGTTTTGTGACAGAAAGGAAACTCAAATGGCAGAAAACAACTCTATTTGTTTTTTGTTTAAGTTGATTTTGCTGGTATGAGGAAAGTTGAAGTAATCGTGCCGGTGCACACAAACACAAAACATATGAGTTCCAGGCTTCCAGCATTGCTAACTAGACAGCGCAGTTGGTATTTTATCAAAATAAAACACAGCGAACCAACAATTTTGAAGTTGGAGGAGAAAATGAGATGGGAGTTTTTAGATGTACGAGGAGAAATCCTAAAATGTTTTCCTCAAAAAAACATAATTGTTATCCAATTGTAATAGTTGTTGCCATCTTTTGCTGAAAAGCCATAAGGTAACTATATACCAAAATTAAAAATCAACTCAAAACTTATCTAGAACCAGACAACCTTGTAACAAAAGCTTACTTAATTCATATAGTATGATAATACATGCAATACAATGCTGTTGGGGCATGTTGTCACAAAAGGTCAGTGTGTGTGTTCAATGAAATGTTTTTTTAATGGCTAATAATGTTTTAAAAATGTTCAATCACATGTGGACCAGTGTTATTTTTTTTATTATTATTTATATATGAGTATATCAATATTTTAAATTAGCTTTAATGGTTCAGTGAGCATGAGGAATCATTTTCATGTATGAACTGGTACCACACAGTCTTGAGCTTAACCCTGTTGAAAGTCTTTAGGATGTGGAGTCAACTTTACAGAGCACAGTAAATCCCACTGTCAATACAAGATCTCAGCCAAAAATTAATCTGAAGTACCTGCTTATTCAAATCCAGTGACAGGCAGTGTATTTAATTTGTACAATAGAGTACAGAATTTTTTTTTATAATTGCAAAACAACTGTCAATTCATTAGTCAAATGTGTTGGAACCAAAAACTGAAATATTTTACTGGAACATGTTGCATATGGCTTCAGTTGAGGGTGAATTCATATTCACAAACCACATACAGTCACGTCCACGTAATTGATTTCACAGCGTCAGCCTGAAATCAGCCATAAGAAGATGAAGAAATATGAATATTGCTCAACTTTGACACAATCTAACACGGAATGTTCAGTTAAAGTTATCTGATCTTCAATAATGTTCTCAAAACATTAGCACAAAAACATTATTATTTATAGAACATTTTTTCTGAAAAATTTAGTTGGATGTTCGCAAAACATTTTTAAAACAATGTTAGAAGTTGTTTCAGAATCTTAACAGAACATTCAAAAGTGATATTCATAATATTTTGAAAATAAATAGCTAATTAAGATGGAATGCTCCCTTACTGTTTGCATAACCAAAAATAAAAGTTTTTAAAACATAAAAAAAAAAAAAAGTAGAGCAACAACCTGTTGTTAGTTAGGTTGTTGCTGTGAATGCAATAGTTGTATCTTGTCTGTTCATTTTTAGTTCTGTAAAAAGCATGTTTTAAACGTTATCCTGCTTTCACTTTTATGTTTGAAATAAAGGTAAATAAAAAACGTTACAAAGACTAACACATTTTATGCATTCAATTTTCTTATTTTCAAAAGAGCAATTATTTTAGGTATTGTTAAACTTGTTTCTTTAAAAGCAAAGGCTTATTTTCCCCATACTTACATGTATGCATACTAAATTTGCTAATAGAAGTAGCAGGTTAAGTAAATAATCTTATCATAAAGATAAAAAATAAAACCAAAACCTGACCAAAAACAGGTGTGCAAACACTCTTTCACCATCATACAGTATAGTGGTCTGATCAGTGTGTTTTTGGTTTTGTGCCATACAGATTGCCCTAATTTGAAGTAAAAAAAAAAAAAAAAAAAAAAGAAAAGAAAAGAAAAGTAAAAATGCCAGTTATGAGTCTACAATAAACCACAAGACGTTCTTGCAAAAGGTTTTTAGGTTTTGGCTTGCATTCTTGCATTCTTGCATTTCATCCCACACATTTGTGAATTTCTAGTAGTTTTGCAGTTGTTTTTGGATAAATAAATATATACATTTTATTTTATTATTATTTTTTTTTAGGGATTACATTAAGCAATTTTATATTTATACTTAACTATATAGTCACTATGGACAACATATAAAGGTGCATCTCAATAAATTAGAATGTTGTGTTAAACAAATTCAGTGCACACAGACTGAAGTAGTTTAAGTCTTTAGTTCTTTTAATTGTTAATGTGACACTGTCACACAAAGACGCATGTTGTATACCGCTCAATATATATTAAGATGCTTTTATATCTATATATTTGAGTTTTAATGGTTTTACATGTTGTCTTAGCCATTTTATTCCTCTTATCCATTTTAATGTGTGTATGTCTTTAAATGAGTCTGGGTCTGCCTGTCATGTGATCAGTCACATGACAGGAATCAGGAACAAACAGTATAAAGGAGGCAGCATGTCAAACAGTCATTGATCAAACAAACTGTTGGATTGAGGAGTTTCTTTTAAGGACTTGCCATTCCAGCATTACTTTTATTGGATTACACTTCTTTGGACTGTATATACACCAGTGGACACTTTTACTTGGAGCTTACAGCACGCTGGATTTCTTAAGGACTGTTTTAATGGTATGGAACTGAAGGACTCTGTGCTTTTAACAGCCTAGGATTTCTAGTTTTATTGTGTTGTTTTAGTTCCTTGTGAATTTGTAAATACACTTATTTATTCACTTTAGTTTTGTCGTTGTCTCGTCTTTTTAAAACACTTATTTTAATTTCACACAGTATAATCTGACCCCTTTTAAATCACTGTAACATTTACCGATAAGGCTGATCGTTACTTTATGATTTTGGCTCACATTTAACAAAAACCCACCAATTCACTATCTCAACAAATTAGAATACTTCATAAGACCAATAAAAAACATTTTTAGTGAATTGTTGGCCTTCTGGAAAGTATGTTCATTTACTGTATGTGTACTCAATACTTGGTAGGGGCTCCTTTTGCTTTAATTACTGCCTCAATTCGGCGTACCATGGAGGTGATCAGTCTGTGGCACTGCTGAGGTGGTATGGAGGCCCAGGTTTCTTTGACAGTGACTCAAAGAACTCAGTGACTCAGTGACTTTGGTTTTGAAAAAACCGAGTGGACCAACAACAGCAGATGACATTGCACCCTAAATCATCACAGACTATGGAAACTTAACACTGGACTTTAAGAAACTTGGGCTATGAGCTTCTCTACCCTTCCTCCAGACTCTAGGACCTTGGTTTCCAAATGAAATACAAAACTTGCTCTCGTCTGAAAAGAGGACTTTGGACCACTGCACAACAGTCCATTTGTTCTTCTCCTTAGCCCAGGTAAGACGCCTCTGACATTGTCTGTGGTTCAGGAGTGGCTTAACAAGAGGAATACGACAACTGTAGCCAAATTCCCTGACACGTCTGTGTGTGATGGCTCTTGATGCCTTGTCCCCAGCCTCAGTCCATTCCTTGTGAAGTTCACCTAAATTCTTGAATCGATTTTGCTTGACAAGACTCTCAAGGCTGCGGTTCTCTCTGTGCATCTTTTTCTTCCACACTTTTTCCTTCCACTCAACTTTCTGTTAACGTGCTTGGATGCAGCACTCTGTGAACAGCCAGCTTCTTTGGCAATGAATGTTTGTGGCTTACCCTCTTTGTGAAGGGTGTCAGTGATTGTCTTCTGGACAACTGTCACATCAGCAGTCTTCCCCATGATTGTGTAGCCTAGTGAACCAAACTGAGACCATTTTGAAGGCTCAGGAAACCTTTGCAGGTGTTTTGAGTTGATTAGCTGATTGGCATGTCACCATATTCTAATTTGTTGAGATAGTGAATTGGTGGGTTTTTGTTAAATGTGAACCAAAATCATGACAATTAAAAGAACCAAAGACTTAAACTACTTCAGTCTGTGTGCACTAAATTTATTTAATACACGAGTTTCACAATTTGAGTTGAATTACTGATAAATGAACTTTTCCATGACATTCTAATTTATTGAGATGCACCTGTATATATCCATAGTGTATGTGGGTGTGTGTGTGTGTTTACATACACTGCTGATGTACAGTACTGTCAGATGTTGACACACCTTCCCACATTCCCCTCCACATTCAGCTCTAACACGTTTTTAGTTTGACAGGAAGGCTGGATCTGGTTTAGAGGCTGGGCTTTAGGGTGAGGCAACATAAATCAGAATCACCCTCATAAGAGAGTTCATTCATCTCTGACACTCGGGAAGCTTCTTCACTTCTGCTGAATACTCTAGGTGAAGCTTTTAATTCACTTCTCGGTTTGTTCTAAGTCTTTATTGTCTTTACTGTCTAATAGAACTAACAAATTTGTACATTTCAGATCTGTATGTGTAAATGATCTTACTAAACTACTATTACGATGCTAGAAATCTGATGCCAGATAAGATGCAAAGCATCCATGTTTCTTTGACAAACATAGGAAATGACAATTACTTTTTGGGATTTTTGTCGATTGTTATGCTAATAATGCATATGATCTTTCTTCCTCAGCTTGTAAAAATGGAGCCTTTGCCTGCAGCAAACACACAGTTCTCTCTAAACCTGTTCAAGAAGATCAGTGGAAATAATGCATCAGGAAATGTGTTTTACTCTCCTCTTAGCATCTCCTCGGCTCTGGCCATGGTGTCGCTCGGGGCAAAAGGAAATACAGCGGCGCAGATGTTTAAGGTGATCTCATATAATCTGGATTCCTGCACCTACATTAACTGAGAAAGAGTGACGAGAAAGAGAATAGAGACAGAGGGAGAACAAAACCAGGAAGTGACGCAAGCCTTTTGCACAAATGATTTTTAAAGGAACAGCTCACCAGAAATTAACACTGGTTATTATTTACTTGTCCTCACCACACTCTTGCAGTTTGTGCATTATATTCCAAAAGTGCACTATATTTCCAAGCAGCAGTTATGGATTAATGTTCGGAGCATTAATAAACTCTGTTACTCAATGTGTAATTTGAGTTGAGGGTAGATATTTCCCCCTATTTATAATTAATCAATGGCCTGAGGCAGCAGAATTTAGCTGACATCATCCGTTCCTTGAAATGTCCTTGTTTGCAGTGCATTTTAAACTTTAAACAAAAGATGTTGAAGTGATCAGAACAGTAAGATTATTTTTTTTATTAAAGAGGTTTCTTTACCCCAAAAATGGTAGTTAATGTTATCACATCAAACGAAATGTACTGACTTTGCTCTCTTAGGTTATAACAACTTACTATAAATGTTTTGATCATTTTTGCACTTTTTAAAAGTGTTTTTTCCCTACCTTGTTATACAAAAGTTGCTTTTATATTTCACATTATGCTGTATTGTTACAAAATAATGGACTGAATTGTTTTCTTTCATTTAGCGCAGGTTTTGTAGTTCCTTTTTTAAACTGTTCATAGGCCTCACTGATCTGTGCTTATGCATCTTAGATTTTGAGTGAACATGTCAAAATTATCCACAAATAATGCTTTTTTTTTTTCACTCAAACACTAAGTTGCATGAGCTCAGATCAGTGAGGCCTACAATCAAACAGCTCCAAAAAGAAACATAAATCCTGTGCTAATTAAAAGAAAATAAGAAAAAAAAAGATTGAATCCAAGGTTGGTGATAATACAGCATAATGATTTACAAGCAAGTTTTGAGTGAGATTACTAAAAGGATTTAATTCTACCATAATAATTCTGTGTAGGTCCTGTGTTTTACCAATCCTCCCAAACCTGCTGTTGGTGCGACTTCAGCATCTTATCAACAAGCCCAGAAGCCCCAGATAACGTGTGGCGTCAAGGGTCAGCATGGACCATCAATGATGCAACAAACCCAGAAATTTGAGCTACCTTCTGAACTCAAGGTTTAGTATGAGTATTCACATGAAACATGTGAATGACTGATTGCAATAGCAGCTGTATTTGCAGTAGGTTAATCTGACTAAATCTGATACAGAAACAAGCTCAGTCGGCACCTGGACAAATGACTGAGGAGCAAATTCATTGCAGCTTCAAAAAGCTCATGAGTGAACTGAACAAACCAGGAGTTCCGTATGCGTTGAGTCTTGCCAACCGCCTCTACGGGGAGCAATCCTACCAGTTTGTCGAGGTAAGACTCAATGCAAATAATTCCATGTTGGACAAGATTCTGGAAATGATCTCTCATTAAATTGGTTTGCTGTGTTACAGAAATTCCTGAATGATGCAAAAAGATACTATGAAGCTGGACTGGAGAAGGTGGACTTCATAAAGAAATCAGACGCTGCACGTGTCGACATCAACAAATGGGTGGAGAAAAAAACTCAAGGTGAAACTTAATTTAAATTTAAAGTTACTCTACACTCTTAAAAACAAAGAGTGTTAATACATTTATTCATATGATGTTTGATAACAAAGTTCGGGAGGAGCATGATCAGATAATCAACTAATTTGGCTCAGGTGCAACTCGTCTAGCTAATCATCCAAACTAGCACAAGTCATATATATGCACACAGCCGTCTTACCTTTTTTTCGGCATCCCCCCTCCACCCCAACTCCTCACTCTTAATCTATCCTCATCCTATACTTGGGATGGGGGGAGTTCTCTGGGTTCGGGCCATGTTCCGGGCTCGGAGCCCTCCCCCAGGACAGTACGCCAAAATATGCTTACTGTTTACTCAACCAGATTAGATGTAAGGGTGAACTCGTGAAAGGGCTTTAGGTTGTGCATTTTTTAATATACAGGTGCATCTCAAAAAATTTGAATATCGTGAAAAAGTTATTTTTTATTATTTTTTTTTTTTAACTAATTTCAAAAACTGAAACATTCATATATTCTAGATTCATTACATGCAAAGTAAAACATTTAAAAAGTTTTTTTTGGTTTAATTTTGATGATTAGAGCTTACAGCTCATGAAAGTCAAAAATCCAGTATCTCAAAATATAGGAATATTTCCTATGTTCAACCAAAAAAAGGTGGACTTCATAAAGAAATGAAGTTTGAAAGTTTGAAAAGGTGAAACGTAATCTGAATTTAAAGTTACTCTACACTCTAAAAAAACATAGTTTAAAAACATTAATTTGTAGAGCTTTAGGTTTTTTTAAAATATATGTAGATCTTAAGTTGATCTGTGAGTCTTTGTAGGATAAAAATGTAGAAATGTGAAACCCTTCTGGGTTGAATTGTATTTGGGTATCTTTGAGATACTATAATGGTATCTGCTTTGCAGAAAAGATCAAGGACTTGCTCCCGAATGGATCTATCGATGCGATGACGAGACTGGTCTTGGTGAACGCCATCTACTTCAAGGGGAACTGGAAGGAGAAATTCCCAAAAGAAGCCACCACAGATGGACAGTTTAAGCTGAACAAGGTGAGATTTCATGTTCTTCTAGATCTTATGTATTTAAAATAAAACATGAGTTGCTGTGACGTGTTTTTTATTGATGCTTGGCAGACTCAATCTAAACCAGTGAAGATGATGAATCAAACGGCAGAGTTTCCTTTTGCCTCCATTCCAGAGATGAACAGTCAGGTTCTGGAGCTGCCGTATGTTGGGAAGAATCTCAGTATGTTGATCATCCTTCCTAATGAGATTCAAGACACAACCACTGGCCTTCAGAAGGTGAGATGGCACAGGTTCTGCTCCCAAAAGGTTTTTTTTTTCCACAGCAAAGCCATGGAAGAATCATCTTGGGTTCCCCAAAGAACCTCTCAGTGAATGGAACATTTAATATTCTAAGAAACTTTAGGTTCCATGGATGGTTCTTCACTGAACCATCAATGTAAATAACCATTGCATATGATTATTTCATGGTTTGTTATTTGTTCCTTGCATTCATGTTGGTTTCATTCATACCATTTTTATGTCTTATCCAGCTTGAAAAGGCACTGACCTACGAGAAGCTCATGGAGTGGACGAGACCTGAAATCATGCATCAACAAGAAGTTCAAGTGTCTCTGCCCAGGTTCAAGATGGAGCAAACCTATGACATGAAGGATCTTCTGATCAGCATGGGAATGGAGGATGTTTTTGACCTGCAGAAGGTGAATCTTTCAGGCATGTCACCCAACAACAACCTAGTGGTGTCGAAGGTGATTCACAAAGCCTTTGTTGAAGTAAACGAGGAAGGAACCGAAGCGGCTGCGGCCACCGGCATTACTGTGATGCTAATGTGTCTGAAGATCCCACAGGTCTTTAACGCAGACCATCCATTCCTCTTCTTCATCCGACACAATCCAACCAAGAGCATTCTGTTTCATGGACGCTTCTGTTCTCCATGAGAAAGTCATGTTGTATGAGACCCTTTGCAGCTTTGCAGCTTGTTTAGTTGGTTATCTGGTTAGAATAAGTGGTTGAGACAAGGGACAACTACTACAAAATGAAATAGTTAATAATTAAACAAAAGATTTACATTCAAGAACAGACGTTTTTCTCATCTTGAGAGAAGACTTTAACATGCACATTATAAATGTTTTGACTCTTGATGTGCTTATAATTGAAGATATTTACTGCATCACAGTTGTCCTGGTCTCATCTATTGTTGATAATTCAGTGGTTGTGCTGCACAGGTCTCTGCATGTCATATGTAATCAAATGCATCATAATCACTAAGCACTTGTGTTGTTTCCTTCACTAAATGAGGCTTAACTGAGTCAAATAATATGTATGCCAAAGATATATAACAATTAAACCTCTTTTATTCAAATTTTCTAATGTTATTTAATAGAAACAGCTGTTACAGGCATGGTGTAAGAAACTCAAATAAAACTTTCTGATAGCTGTAGTTAAAAAAAAAAATGTAATCAGGGTATGTTATCTTTTACATTTGTACCATTTCAGCAGTATTTTTTCTTAATACTTAATGGGTTGGTACTTCTGCAGCGATGTAGGACGACTTTGAGGTTGGAGGAGAAAATGAAATGGGAGTTTTTAGATGTACGAGGAGAAATCCTGAAATGTTTTCCTCCAAAAACATCATTACGACTGAAGAAAGACATGAATATCTTGGATTAGATAGGGGGGTGAGTACATTACCTGTACATTTTTGTGCTGGAAGTGAACTAATCCATTAAAGGGGTCATCGGATGGCCATCTTCCACAAGTTGATATGATTCTTTAGGGTCTTAATGAAAAGTCTATAATATACTTTGGTTAAAAATTCTCAATGGTAGTGTAAAACAACACCCTTTTTACCTTGTCACAATGAGCTCTGCAAAAAAAATCAACCGATTCTGATGGATTGCTCCTTTAAATGCAAATGAACTCTGCTTGCCCCGCCCCTTTCTTCTCTCTGTGGAGTGACGAGCCTGTTTACTTCAGCCGCATTCAGCCACGTTTAGCCGCTAAACTTGCTAACTAGCGCATTATTAGGAAAGGTGATTGCAGAGATTCATAAACAAAACCCTTATACTCACTTCTGCTGTAGGTGAAGCCGGATCACAAATGATTTGTGCGAACACAGATGCATTTATGTAGATCAGGAGGCACATTCCCTTAACAAACAAACTTAATCCACTGCATCTTCAGCGGCTCAGATGACGGGAGTAAATGACGACCACTATGTTCATTATTACATCCAACAACACAACATCTCAATCGCTCAAGCGGAGATATTCTTATCGAACTTATATTCCTGCTCCGGCATCGAAAACAATGGAGGTTGGACCGTTGGACAGCTGATTTACGGTGGGGTCTGAGGTAAGATGCTCATGTCAATCAACCAACAGGCATGTGAGAATGGCTCAATTTGAAAAAGGGGATATTATTTTTACAGATTAATTAAAAACCACTGCATGGATTTTTATCATTATAGGGTAGATTTGTACATACACTGCCAGCACACATTAATGTTCAAACAACATGTAAAAGTGAACTTTGAATTAAAAATCAACTCAAAACTTATCTAGAACCAGACAACCCTGTAACAAAAGCTTACTTTATTCATATAGTATGATAATACATGCAATACATTGCTGTTGGGGCATGTTGTCACAAAAGGTCAGTGTGTGTGTTCAATGAAATGTTTTTTTTTTTTTTTTTTTTTTTTAATGGTTAATAATGTTTGAAATGTTCACATGTGGACCAGTGTTATCATTATTATTATTATTATTATTATTTATATACGAGTATATCAATATTTAAAATTAGCTATAATGGTTCAATGAGCATGACAAATCATTTTCATGTATGAACTGGTCATCACACAGTCTTGAGCTTAACCCTGTTGAAAGTCTTTAGGATGTGGGGTCAACTTTACAGAGCACAGTAAATTACATTGTCAATACAAGATCTCAGCCAAAAATTAATCTGAAGTACTTGCTTATTTAAATCCAGTGACTTTTTTGGTAAGGCAGTGTATTTCATTTGTACAATCGAGTACAGATTTATTTTTTATTTTTTTATAATTGCAAAACAACTGTCAATTCATTAGTCAAATGTGTTGGAACCAAAAACTGAAATAATTTACTGGAACATGTTGGCTTCAGTTTAACACTACATGTCTGGTAGTACACCAGCCCTTGAGGGTGAATTCATGTTCACAAACTACATTCAGTCACTCCCAGGTTACTCACAATTCTGAGTTATTTTAAAGAAGGTAAGTGATTTCACAACAGCGTCAGCCTGACCGTAAATGAACATGAAGAAATTTGAATATTGCTAAACTTTGACACAATCTAACACGGAATGTTCATTTAAAGTTATCTGGTCTTCAATAATGTTCTCAAAACATTAGCACAAAAACATTATTTTTATTTATAGAACTTTTTTTCTGAAATATTTTAGTTGGATGTTCACATAATATTTTAAAAACAATGTTTTTCGAGTTGTTTCAGAATGTTAGGAAAACATTCAAAAGTAATATTCATAATACTTTCAAAATAAATAGATAATTAAGATAACATGGAATGCTCCCTTACTGTCTGCATAACCAACAATAAAAGTTTTTAAAACATTTTTTAAAAAAAGTAGAGCATTATGAAATAACATTTTCATATTTTTTCATTTTCATATTTTTGTTAGGTTGTTGCTGTGGATACAATAGCTGTATCTTGTCATTTTTAGTTCTGTAAAAAGCATGTTTTAAACTGATATCCTGCTTTAGGAATAGAATAGGAATGTCTGAAATAGAAGTTAAATAAAAAGGTTGTTACAAAGACTAATACATTTTATGCATGACATTTTCTTATTTTCAAAAGAGCATTTTTTTTAGGTATTGTTAAACTTGTTACTTTAAAAGCAAAGACTTATTTTCCCCATATTTACATGTATGCATACTAAATTTGCTTAAATAGTTAAATAGTCTTCATGATTAGCAAAACATTTTCAACCATCATTTGACCGAAAACAGGTGTGCAAACAATCTTTCACCATCATACAATATCTGATCAGTGTGTCTTTGGTTTTGTGCCAAACAGATTGCCCTAATTTGAAGTAAAAAAAAAAAAAAAAAAAAAAAAAAAGCCAGACATGAGTCTACAACAAACCACAAGACATTCTTGCAAAAGCTCTTGGTTTTGGCTTGCGTTTCTTCCCATGCATTTGATTAATGAATTTCCAGTAGTTTTGCAGTTGTTTGTGGATAAATATATACATATATACATCATAACTAAATAAATAAATACACATATACACTATGGATATATATCTATAAATAAATATATATATACATATATATATATATATATATATATATATCAATAGTGTATATGTGTGTGTGTTTGATTGAATACACTGCTGATGTACAGTACTGTCAGATGTTGAAACACCTGCCAACATTCAGCGCTAACAAGTTTTTAGTTTGACAGGAAGGCTGGATCTGGTTTAGAGGCTGGGCTTTAGGGTGAGGCAACATAAATAAGAATCACCCTCATAAGAGATTTCATTCATCTCTGACACATGGGAAGCTTCTTCACTTCTGCTGAATACTCTAGGTGAAGCTAATTTACTAACAAATTTGTACATTTCAGATCGGTATGTGTAAATGATCTTACTAAGCTACTATTCTAATGTTAGAAATCTGATGCCACATAAGACGTAAAGCATTTCTTTGACAAACATGTGATGTTGTTTACATTTTTGTCGATTGTTATGCTAATAATGCATATGATCTTTCTTCCTCAGCTTGTAAAAATGGAGCCTTTGTCTGCAGCAAACACACAGTTCTCTCTAAGCCTGTTCGAGAAGATCAGTGGAAAAAATGCATCAAGAAATGTGTTCTACTCTCCTCTCAGCATCTCCTCGGCTCTGGCCATGGTGTCGCTCGGGGCAAAAGGAAACACAGCGGCGCAGATGTTTAAGGTGATCTCACACAATCTAAACTTCTGCACCTACTTTAACTGAGAGCGAGAGTGACGAGAAAGAGAATAGAGACAGAGGGAGAACAAAACCAGGAAGTGACGCAACCCTTTTGCACAAAAGAATTTTAAAGGAACAGCTCACCAGAAATGAACACTGCTTATTATTTACTCGCCCTCACCACACTGTTGCAGTTTGTGCTATATATTACAAAAGTGCACTATATTTTCAAGCTGCAGTTATTGATTAATGTTCAGAGCATTAATAAACTCTGAAAATAAATTCATATAAATAAATAAATTCTGCTTGTTACTCAGTGTGTAATTTGAGTTTTTTTAATTATAGTTAATCAATGACCTGAGGCAGCAGAATTTATCTGACATCTGTTCCTTGTTTGTAGTGCATTTTAAACTTTAAACAAAAGATGTAGAAGTCAGTACGATTAATTATATTAGTCATTTTAACCGAGAGGGGTTTCTTTTTCCCAAAAATCACATCGAACTAATAGTACTGACTTTGCTCTCTTAGGTTATAACAACTTACTATACATGTTTTGATCATTTTTGCACTTTCTAAAGTATTTTTTCCCTACCTTGTTATGCAAAAATTTCTTTTATATTTCACATTATGCTGTATTATTACAAAGTAATGGATTGAAATGTTTTCTTTCACTTAGCACAGATTTTGTAGTTCTTTTTAAAACTGTTCATAGGCCTCATTGATCTGTGCTTATGCACCTCAGATTTTGAGTGAACGTCCAAAAAATTCCACAAATATTTTTTTTCCTCAAAAAGGTGCATGAGCTCAGATCAATGAGGCCTACAATCAATCAGCTCCAAAAAAGGAAAACAAAACCTGTGCTAACTGAAAAAAGACAAGTTGATAAAAAGATTAAATCCAGTATAATGAGCGATTTACAAGTAATTTTACAAAGCCAGTCATTTCTGACTGGGAATACTAAAAGGATTTAATTCTACCATAATAATGCTGTGTAGGTCCTGGGTTTTAACAATCCTGCTCAGCCGGGACCTGGACAAATGACTGAGGAGCAAATTCATTGCAGCTTCAACAAGCTCATGAGTGAACTGAACAAACCAGGAGTCCCGTATGCGTTGAGTCTTGCCAACCGCCTCTACGGGGAGCAGTCTTACCAGTTTGTCGAGGTAAGACTCAGTGCAAATAATTCTAGGCTGGACAATGTTCTGGAAATGATCTCTAATTAAATTGGTTTGCTGTGTTCCAGAAATTCCTTAACGATGCAAAAAGATACTATGAAGCCGAACTGAAGAAGGTGGACTTCATAAAGAAATCAGACGCTGCACGTGTCGACATCAACAAATGGGTGGAGAAAAAAACTCAAGGTGAAACTTAATTTGCATTTAAAGTTATTCTACTCTCTTAAAAACAGAGTTTTAATACATTTATTTGTAGAGCTTTAGGTTTCGTTTTTTTTTTTTTACGTATCTAGATCTTAAGTTGATCTGTGAGTCTTTGTAGGATAAAAATTTAGGAATGTGAAACCCTTCTGGCTTGTTCGAAATAGTGGTATTGGAGTATCTTTGAGATACTATAATGGTATCTGCTTTGCAGAAAAGATCAAGGACTTGCTCCCGAATGGATCTATCGATGCGATGACGAGACTGGTCTTGGTGAACGCCATCTACTTCAAGGGGAACTGGGAGACGAAATTCCCAAAAGAAGCCACCACAGATGGACAGTTTAAGCTGAACAAGGTGAGATTTCATATTCTTGATGTATTTGAAATTAAATATCAGGAGTTGTGACATATTTTCATTGATGTTTTGCAGACTCAAACGAAACCAGTGAAGATGATGCGACAGAACTCAAAGTTTCCTCTGGCCTCCATCCCAGAGATGAACAGTCAGGTTCTGGAGCTGCCGTATGTTGGGAAGAATCTCAGTATGTTGATCATCCTTCCTAACGAGATTCAAGACACAGCCACTGGCCTTCAGAAGGTGAGACAGCAGAGATTACATGGTGTGCTTTTTATTATGTTCTTATTAAGTTGTTCTTTGCATTTATTTTGATTTTATTCATATCATTTTATGTCTTATCCAGCTTGAAAAGGCACTGACCTACAAGAAACTCATGGAGTGGACGAGACCTGAAATCATGCATCAACAAGAAGTTGAAGTGTCTCTGCCCAGATTCAAGATGGAGCAAACCTATGACATGAAGGATCTTCTGATCAGCATGGGAATGGAGGATGTTTTTAATAAGGGGAAGGTGAATCTTTCAGGCATGTCACCCAACAACAACCTAGTGGTGTCGAAGGTGATTCACAAAGCCTTTGTTGAAGTAAACGAGGAAGGAACCGAAGCGGCTGCGGCCACTGGCGTTGTTGTGGAGACAAAGTGTGCGAGGATCCCACAGGTTTTTAACGCAGACCATCCATTCCTCTTCTTCATCCGACACAATCCAACCAAGAGCATTCTGTTTCATGGACGCTTCTGTTCTCCATGAGAAAGTCATGTTGTATGAGACCCTTTGCAGCTTGTTTAGTTGGTTATCTGGTTAGAATGAGTGGTTGAGACAAGGGACAACTACTACAAAATGAAATAGTTAATAATTAAACAAAAGATTTACATTCAAGGACAGACGTTTTTCTCATCTTGAGAGAAGACTTTAACATGCACATTATAAATGTTTTGACTCTTGATGTGCTTATAATTGAACATATTTACTGCATTACAGTTGTCCTGGTCTCATCTATTGTTGATAATTCAGTGGTTGTGCTGCACAGGTCTCTGCATGTCATATGTAATCAAATGCATCATAATCACTAAGCACTTCTGTTGTTTCCTTCACTAAACGAGGCTTAACTGAGTCAAATAATATGTATGCCAAAGATATATAACAATTACACCTGTTTTGTTCAAACTTTTACTGTGATTTAATAAAAACAGCCGTTACAGGCATGGCGTAAGAAAAAGCTGTAGTTTAAAAAAATGTCACATCAGGGTATGTTATCTTTTACATTTGTACCATTTCAAGAATAGTTTTTCTTAATATTACTGAATAAATGTTGCTTAAAATCCTACAATAGGCAGTTTAAATTAGGTATGATTTAGCTTTTTTTTGTTAGATTTTAGCTTTTTTAAGTTAAAGGATAAGTTCACTTCAATTTACTCACCCCCTTGTCATCTAAGATGTTTGTGTCTTTCTTCCTTCAGTCAATAAGAAAATTTAGATATGTTTTCCATATAGTGGACTTTAATGGTGCCCCCAAGTTTGAACTTCCAAAATGCAGTTTAAATGCAGCTTCAAATGGCTCTAAACGATCCCAGCCCGAGTAAGAAGGGTGTTATCTAGCAAAACAATAGGTCATTTTCGAAACAAATTGACAATTTATATACTTTTTAACCTCAACCGGTCGTCTTGTCTACGTTTTTTCTTTTTTTTTCCGGTTCAATGTGGTCAATACAGTTAGGGTATGTCAAAAAAACTCCCATCTCGTTTTCTTCCTTAACAATAAAATCATCCTACATTGCTGCAGAAGTACCGACCCAGTGTTTACAAAGTAAACATGCAAAGAAGATCATACGCCCTTTACAAAAAAGGTATAACAGCGATGTAGGATGATTTTGACGTTTGATGTACTGACCTGGATTACATAGACTACGCATGCACATCGCAGAGACAAGACAAGACGAGCATTTGAGGTTAAAAGTATATGAACTGTCACTTTGTTTAGAAAATGACCGGTCGTTTCGCTAGATAAGACCACTCTTACTCGGCTGGGATCGTTTAGAGCCATCTGAAGCTACATTTTGGAAGTTTAATTTTGGGGGCACCATTGAAGTCTGGAATGTTTTCCTCAAGAAACATAATTTCCTATCGACTGCAGAAAAGAACGTCTCAGATGACTAAGTTATCTGTAAATTTTTGTTCTGTAAGTGAACTTCTCCTTTGAAAAAGGTTGGGGCATGTTGTCACATTTATAATTGAACTTAATACAATAAAGTGAAAAGTGAAAGTGACGACGTATTGTCAAGTATGGTGACCCATACTCAAAATTGGTCCTCTGCATTTAACCCATCACGAGTGCACACACACAGCAGTGAGAAGTGAACACACACGCACACACACACTGTGAATACACACCCAGGACAGTGGGCAGCCATTGCTCCAGCGCCCAAGGAGCAATTGGGGGTTCAGTGCCTTGCTCAAGGACACTTCAGTCATGGTATTGAAGGTGGAAAGAGCGCTGTTCATTCACAATCCCCACCTTCAATTCCTGCTGGTGCGGGAATCGAACCAGCGACCTTTGGGTTACAAGCCCGACTCTCTTAATTAATTCATTAATTGTTGCCATCTTTTGCTGAAAAGCCATAAGGCAACTATATAACAAAATTAAATATCAACTCAAACTGATCTAGAACGAGACAACCTTGTAACAAAAGCTTACTTAATTCATATAGTATGATAATACAGGCAATACAATGCTGTTGGGGCATGTTGTCACAAAAGGTCAGTGTGTATGTTCACTGAAGTTTGTGTTGTTGAGGCCCTTACTGTCTTTAATGTTTGTTTTGAGTGAATATTTGAATTTATTCACATATGACTGAATTAGAAATGGTGGCCTGTCATGATTTTGGCTAATGCAGGACATAACTGAATGATGCGCATCAGAGGGGATTTAGAAGTGGGTATATGCAAAGCTGACTGATAAAGAAATGGGTATACGCAGGTACTGCACTACACCACTGCGTATTACCTTACTCAATAGCATTAACACAGGCATAACTCCCTTTAAACTTTATCTGGAATGTCACCTTATCTGTCACTGCAATTTCTCGAAGAGGTGAACACACACACAGACACATTCACACACACAAATGAAATTGCCTGATGAAAAAGTATTTAAAACAGGTTCATATTTTAGAAAATGTAGTTAATATTTGCATCATTATTGATTTATCACATCCATCCGCGACCCACCTGCAAATAATCAGAATGCTATTTTTTATTACCCTAATTACCCTTGCTAATTACTTATAAAGCCCTGAATGGCTTAGCTCCTCAGTACCTGAGCGAGCTCTTATCGCATTATAGTCCCTCACGTCCGCTGCGTTCTCAAAACTCTGGCAATTTGATAATACCTAGAATATCAAAATCAACCGCGGGCGGCAGATCATTTTCTTATCTAGCGCCCAAACTCTAGAACAATCTACCCTACACTGTCCAGGACGCAGACACACTCTGTCAGTTTAAATCTAGGTTAAAGACCCATCTCTTTAACCTTGCGTACACACAACACATCAACATATTCAAATCCGTTAAAGGATTGTTAGGCTGCACTAATTAGGTCAACCGGAACCGGGAACACTTCCCATAACACCCGATGTACTTAGTGCATCGTCAGAAGAATGGCATCTACACTAATATTATTCTGTTTCTTTCTTATTCTGGGGTCACCTTAACCATACCAGTCCCTATCCAGATCAGATGGTCACTGCAGTCCCCCGGATCCAGTCTGTACCCAGCCGAGACGGTGGATCAGCACCTAGAGATGACCTCTACAGCCCTGAATGTCAGCAGAGACCACATCGACTAGATGAGCCCCAGAGACGGATCCCCAGTGAAGACCTTGTCACCTAGACGGCTGTCGGCACAAGACCACGGGAACCTGGTGAGTCCTCTGTGTCTGGCCAGAGGAGAACTGGCCCCCCGACTGAGCCTGGTTTCTCCCAAGGGTTTTTTTCTCCATTTGTCACCGATGGAGTTTTGGTTCCTTGTTGCTGTCTCCTCTGGCTTGCTTAGTTGGGGACAATTTCTCTTCACACGATATTGTATTTTATTTTATTATATTTGATTAACTACCTTTACCTGAAAATTGAGTGTTTATTGTTGCCCTTGGCATTGTTGATGTACTATTTCCTATTTAATACTGTACAGCCGCCTTGTCACAATTCTGTATTGTTAAAGGCGGTATATAAATAAAGGTGACTTGACTTGACTTGACTACCCGAACCACCTGTCCCGCGGATATAACCGCCATCTGCGCATCACTAATTTACAAACCTCCTACAGTCACTCCCAGGTTACTCACAATTCTGAGTAATTTTAAAGCAGGTAAGTGATTTCACAACAGTGTCAGCTTGACCGTTAATGAACAAATATGAACACTGGTAAACTTTATGACACAATCTAACTATATTATATATATATTTTGAAGTGGATCAAAAACAGTTTGTCAAAGTTGTCCTAAGACAAGAACTGGTATTGTTTTGGTTTAATATCAGGGGTGTAACGGTACACAGATGTCATAGATGTCAAAGCTGACTGATAAAGAAATGGGTATACGCAGGTACTGCACTACACCACTGCGTATTACCTTACTCAATAGCATTAACACAGGCGTAACTCCCTTTAAACTTTATCTGGAATGTCACCTTTTCTGTCACTGCAATTTCTCGAAGAGGCGAACACACACACAGACACATTCACACACACAAATGAAATTGCCTGATGAAAAAGTATTTAAAACAGGTTCATATTTTAGAAAATGTAGTTAATATTTGCATCATTATTGATTTATCTCATCCATCCGCGACCCACCTGCAAATAATCAGAATGCTATTTTTTATTACCCTAATTACCCTTGCTAATTACTTATAAAGCCCTGAATGGCTTAGCTCCTCAGTACCTGAGCGAGCTCTTATCGCATTATAGTCCCTCACGTCCGCTGCGTTCTCAAAACTCTGGCAATTTGATAATACCTAAAATATCAAAATCAACCGCGGGCGGCAGATCATTTTCTTATCTAGCTCCCAAACTCTGGAACAATCTACCCTACACTGTCCAGGACGCAGACACACTCTGTCAGTTTAAATCTAGGTTAAAGACCCATCTCTTTAACCTTGCTTACACATAACACATCAACATATTCTTATAATTCAAATCCGTTAAAGGATTGTTAGGCTGCACTAATTAGGTCAACCAGAACCGGGAACACTTCCCATAACACCCGATGTACTCAGTGCATCGTCAGAAGAATGGCATCTACGCTATTAGTCTGTTTCTTTCTTATTCCGAGGTCACCTTAACCATCAGATCCAGTCCGTATCCAGATCAGATGGTCACTGCAGTCCCCCGGATCCAGTCCGTACCCAGCCGAGACGGTGGTTCAGCACCTAGAGACGATCTCTACAGCGCTGAATGTCAGCGGAGACCACATCAACTAGATGAGCCCCAGAGACGGATCCCCAGTGAAGACCTTGTCACCTAGACGGCTGTCGGCACAAGACCACGGGAAACTGGTGAGTCCTCTGTGTCTGGCCAGAGGAGAACTGGCCCCCCGACTGAGCCTGGTTTCTCTTCTTCTTTATATAAATAAAGGTGACTTGACTTGACTTGACTACCCGAACCACCTGAACCACCCGTCCCACGGATATAACCGCCATCTGCGCATCACTAATTCACAAACCTTATACAGTCACTCCCAGGTTACTCACAATTCTGAGTAATTTTAAAGCAGGTAAGTGATTTCACAACAGTGTCAGCTTGACCGTTAATGAACAAATATGAACATTGGTAAACTTTATGACACAATCTAACTATATTATATGTATATATTTTGAAGTGGATCAAAAACAGTTTGTCAAAGTTGTCCTAAGACAAGAACTGCTATTGTTTTGGATTAATATCAGGGGTGTAACGGTACACAGATGTCATAGTTTGATACATACCTTGGTTTAAGGGTCACGGTTCAATACAATTTCAGTACAACAGAAAAAAAAAAAAAATCTTTTATGCTAGGTTTCTTTTTATTTAGTTTAAACAGACAGTAGTACAAATTACAGTTGTTCCACCTACATGTCAAAAAAATACTAAATATTATATCAAATCAATAATCTGTAGCACATATATACATACAATGAATAGATACTTGAAAAATATTTAATTTAATTAACTGATAGACAAGGGAAAAAAAAAACTGTGCGACACGTAACATAGCTTATATATTCGGAGATTCAGTTCAGTTTTGTGACGGAAAGGAAACTCAAATGGCAGAAAGCAACATTCTATTTGTTTACTTGACACTATTTATTTGTAACTTGACAGCGCAGTTGGTACTTTATCAAAATAAAACACAGTGAACCAAACATCAGCGTGCCTGCCTCACTGTGTCACCATTAGAACGTGACTGAAGTACAAAGTCTATAATGTATAAATAATAAATAATAGTTTATTATGTAAAAATATTTAAAAAAAAAATATATATATATATATATAATAAATAATAGTTTAACATTTGGATGCATCGCAAATATGGAAATGTTATGGAATATTTGTGCTGAATGAGAGAGGATACAAGAGCACAAAGCTCCATTTCACAGACAGTTGAGTGTGCAAGCCTTTAAAGTAATGTTATACTCCTTTGTCAGTGAGAGACGAGTTCAGAATCGAGATTACTGCTGAATCAGCACATGGTCACTGTCTAGTGGGCTTTGTTTTCATGTGCGCAACTCCTGGCATTCGCTGTTCTTCTGCCAGTGGTTATCAAATCCTTCTGGATTGAGGGTGAATTGCCTGTATTCGTTGTAAGGCCTCATGCACCGAACCGAGATGCCTGTAGTGTGACGGTTCAGTATAAATCAAATGTAGGAAGAAATTCTGTAAGGCAAAACCTGAAAGAAGATTTCTTTAGAAAATCATTTGCATATTGTGTTTTGAATGCTTATAAATGTCATTCTTTAACTGTCAAATTAAAATCATCTACTTGGCACAAAACAAAAGACACACTGATTACACCATCCCTACTGCATGATGGTGAAAGCATGTTTGTACACTTGTGTCTTCATACAGTCACACCCAGAATGAGTCACATTTCTGACTTATTTTACCTTTATTTTAAAGTAGGTAAGTTACTTCACAACCACTTTCGTGTACAATGGGCCTGACCAGTAGAGTTGTATAGCTTTAGGCTATATGAATAAAAGCAAATATAAACATCTCCACAATAATGGGAAAATACTTCATAAAGAATACACATCACTAAAACTCATTTGAGAATGAAATTATGCACAGAAATGATCACCAGGTGCGTGTCATGGTTTATGTATTTTTTTATACATAAATTGTTATATAACAATTTTTGTATAACAACTTTCATATTTTTTTTTGTCTTGACAGTGGCATTTACCTGGCAGTCAATGGGACAGATATCTTTCATCCAAAATATCTTAAATTGTGTTCCGAAGACAAACGAAGCTTTTACGGGTTTGGGACGACATGGAGGTAAGTGATTAATGACAAAATTTTCATTTTTGGGGTGAAGTAACCCTTTACTAAATTGCGAACATTATGGGAATGTTACTTTTGAATGTTACTTTCTTCAAACATTCTGAAACATTTAAAAAATTTTACTCAAACACCCAACTAAAATGTTTCAGAAAACATTCCAAATGTTTTTGTGCTAACGACCATATAACTTTGCATTAATGTTCTATTAACGTTACTGGAAGAACGTTTGTTCATAACACTGAGAGAACCTTGGCAACGTGTTCTGTGAACATTCTCTATAAGCTAGGAAGGAAAGTCAGTGTTTGTCTTTGTTTACGCAGATCTACTGTCAGATCAGATGTGGAAACATCCAGCCTGACAGCACTTTTCCACCCCTCCCCTCGACTACAGCCGCCCACATTCTCCTCCACATTCAGCTCCAACAAACCTTTAGTTTGACAGAAAGGCTGGATCTGGTTTAGAGGTTGGGTTTTAGGGCGAGGCAACATTTATTAGAATGGCATTTAGAGGAGAATTCATTCATCTCTGACACACGGGAAACTTCTTCACTTCTGCTGAATATTCTAGGTAAAGCTTTTAATTCACTTCTCTGTTTGTTTAAAGTACTTTTATGTAGTTTATAGTCTAATAGAACTAACAAATTAGTACATTTCAGATCTGTATGTGTACAAAATCCAACCAGAAACTACTAAGCTACTGTTCTGATGTTAGAAATTTGATGTTATACGAGACATAAAGCATCCATATTTCTTTGACAAAAATGTGAGGTTGTTCACATTGAATTATTTTGACTTTATTTGTTATGCTGATAATGCATCTCTCTTCTTTCTTGCTCAGCTTGTGAAAATGGAGCCTTTGCCTGCAGCAAACACACAGTTCTCTCTAAACCTGTTTAAGAAGATCAATGAAAAAGACGCATCAAAAAATGTGTTCTACTCTCCTCTCAGCATCTCCTCGGCTCTAGCCATGGTGTCACTAGGAGCAAAAGGAAACACAGCAGCTCAGATGTTTAAGGTGATCTCACACAATCTGAATTTCTGCACCTATTTTAAGTGAGAGAGAGAGAGAGTGACGAGAAAGTGTGAAAAGACAGAGGGAGAACAAGACCAGGAAGTGATGCAAGCCTTTTGCACAAAAGATTTTTAAAGGAACAGCTCACCAGAAATGAACACTGGTTGTTATTTACTCGTCCTTACCACACTGTTGCAGCTTGTGCATTATATTCCAAATATGCACTAAAAGTTATGGATTAATATACAGTGGACATTATTTGTGAAACGCTGACTTGTAAACAAAACATGTGTAAAAATGATTACTTAAATGGGAAGTTCATTCTACTCGTTACTCAATGTGTTTAGAGTACTAGGCATTGCATAAACAAAAACGTTGCGAGGTATTTCCCCCTTATTTAGAGTTAACCAATGGCCTAAGGCTGCAAATCAACAATAAAAATTATTTGACATCAACGGTTCCATTAAAAATGTCATTGTTTTGCATGCATTTGAAATGCATTTGTAAACTTTCTAAAGGGGATTTAAGAAATGAGTTCACAACAGATGATAGATGAATAGATGGTGAATGTATTAGAATAGCTGTCACAGTATTTTTGTCCCAGAGAGGATTTCTTTTTCCTAAAAATACTAGTTAATGTTATCACATCGGACTTAATGTACTGGCTTTGCACTGGCTTTCGCACACGGGGTATAACATCTTGAAAATGAACAGTAAAAAATTCCTCATTATATTATCACAAAATCTTGGATTCAGTCTTTTTATCGACTTGTTTTCTTTAAATTAGCACAGGTTTTGTATTTCATTTGGGAACTGAGTGATTGTAGCCCTCATTGATCTGGTGCACCTCAGTTTTTGAGTAAACATGTCAAAATTATTCACAAATAGTTTTTTTTTTTTTTTTTTTTTCACTCAAAAAAATTGTTGCATGAGCTCAGATCAATTAATCAATCAGCTCCAGAAACAAATACAAAACCTGTGCTAATTAAAAGAAAACAAGTTGACAAAAAGACTGAATCCAAGATTTGGAAATTATACAGCATAATGACAGATTTACAAAAAAGTTTTGAGTGGGAATACTAAAAGGATTTAATTCCATCATAATAATTCTGTGTAGGTCCTGTGTTTTACCAATCCTCCCAAACCTGCTGATGCTGCGACTTCAGGATCTCATCAACAACCCCAGAAACCCCAGATAACGTGTGGCGTCAAGGGTCAGCATGGACCATCAATGATGCAACAAACCCAGAAATTTGAGTTACCTCCTGAACTCAAGGTTTAGTATGAGTATTCACATGAAACAACCTCTGTATTTGCAGTAGTGGTGCATGTAGCCTTCGGGTTAATCTGACTAAATTTGATATTGTTGATGCACACAGAAACAGGCTCAGTCGGCACCTGGACAAAAGACTGAGGAGCAAATTCATTCCGGCTTCAACAAGCTCATGAGTGAACTGAACAAACCAGGAGTCCCGTATGCGCTGAGTCTTGCCAACGGCCTCTACGTAGACCAATCCTACCAGTTTGTTGATGTAAGACTCAAAGCAAATAATCCAAGGTTTCCTTATGGTATTAAAGAACAAGGTTCTGAAAATGCTTGCTATGTTACAGAAATTCCTTAATGATGCAAAAAGATACTATGAAGCCGGACTGGAGAAGGTGGACTTCATAAAGAAATCAGACGCTTCACGTGTCGACATCAACAAATGGGTGGAGAAAAAAACACAAGGTGAAAACCAGCATAAATTTAAAGTCACTCTTAAAAACAAAAGATTTTACTTTGCAGAGCTTTAGATTTAGTATTTTTATATGTAGATCTTAAAGGAGAAGTCCACTTCCAAAACAAAAATTTACAGATAACGTACTCACCCCCTTGTCATCCAAGATGTTCATGTCTTTCTTTCTTCAGTTGTAAAGAAATTATGTTTTTTGAGGAAAACATTTCAGCATTTTTCTCACATAATGGACTGATTTGGTGCCCCAAATTTGAACTTCCAAAATACAGTTTAAATGCGGCTTCAAACGATCCCAAATGATCCCACCCAAGGAAGAAGGGTCTTATCTAGCGAAACAATCATAAATTCATAAAAAAATATTGATATACTTCTTAATGTCAAACGCTCATCTTGTCTTGCTCTGCCTGAACTCTGTTTTTGTTCCGGTTCATGACAGTTAGTGTAGGTTGAAAAACTCCCATCTCATGTTCTCCCTCAACTTCAAAATCGTCCTATATCGCTGTTTTACTTTTTTTGTTAAGGGTGTTTGATCTTCTTTGCATGTTCACTTTGTAAAGACTGGGTCGGAACTTCTGCAGCGATGTAGGATGATTTTGAAATCATCCTACATCGTCAAAATACGATCTGAGTTTTTCGTCATACCCTAACTGTCTTCAGCCAGAATACAAAGGGAGAGCAAGACAAGACGAGTGTTTGAGATTAAAAAGTATTAAATGGGTTTTTTTTTTTTTTTATGAAAATAACCAATCGTTTCGCTAGATAAGACCCTTCTTCCTCACCTGGGAAATTTACAACCGCATTTGGAATAGTTTGAAGCCGCATTTAAACTGCAATTTGGAAGATCAAACTCGGGGCACCGTATCAGTCCATTATATGGAGAAAAATCCTGAAATGTTTTCCTCAAAAAACAATTTCTTTTACGACTGTAGAAGGAAAGACATGAACATCTTGGATGACAAGGGGGTGAGTAAATTATCTGTAATTTTTTGTTCTGGAAGTGGACTTCTCCTTTAAGTTGATCTGTGACTCTTTGTAGAATTAAAATTTAGAAATGTGAAGCCCTTTGTGAAGGGGTATTTTATCATCTTTTTTGCTTTGCAGGAAAGATCAAGGACTTGCTTCCACATGGATCCATCGATGCAATGACGAGACTGGTCTTGGTGAACGCCATCTACTTCAAGGGGAACTGGGAGAGGAAATTCCCAAAGGAAGCCACCGTAGATGGGCAGTTTAAGTTGAACAAGGTGAGATTTCATTGTTTTGTTGAATTAAAATATATGAAATGAAATATGAGGAGTTTTGACATTTGTTTACAAATTGTTTTCATTGATGCATGGCAGAATCAAACTAAACCAGTGAAGATGATGAATCAAAAGGCAGAGTTTCCTCTGGCCTTCATCCCACAGATGAACTGTCAGGTTCTGGAGCTGCCGTATGTCGGAAAGAATCTCAGTATGTTGATCATCCTTCCTAATGAGATTCATGATGAAACCACTGGCCTTCAGAAGGTGAGACAGCACAGTTTTTTTGCAGCAAAGCCATAGAAGAATCATCTTTTAGTGAACAATTCTTGTGTGAAGTGTGAAGAACATCTAAAGAACCCTTTTCCACCAAAAAGAATATTTTGTGGAATTGAAAAGATGTTATAGGTTCTTCACAGAACCATAGATGCCAATAAAAGACCTTTATTTTTAAAAGTGCATAAATATACATTGTTATTTCATCATGTCTTACTGGCAAACACACATTAACATGACTTTCTCATCCAGCTTGAAAAGGCACTGACCTATGAGAAACTCATGGAGTGGACCAAACGCGAAGTCATGTATAAACAAGAAGTTCAAGTATCTCTGCCCAAATTCAAGATGGAGCAAACCTATGACATGAAGAGTCTTCTGATCAGCATGGGAATGGAGGATGCTTTCGACCTGCAGAAGGTGAATCTTTCAGGCATGTCGCCCAACAACAACCTGGTGGTGTCGAAAGTGATTCATAAAGCCTTCGTTGAAGTAAACGAGGAAGGAACCGAAGCGGCTGCGGCCACCGCCGCCGTTGTGATGAGCCGGTGTCTGAGGATCCCGCAGGTGTTTAATGCAGATCATCCGTTCCTCTTCTTCATTCGACACAATCCAACCAAGAGCATTCTGTTTTACGGACGCTTCTGCTCTCCATGAGCAAGTCATGTTGTATGAGACCCTTCCAGCTCAGGACAACTACTTTACTGCTTTACTGAAATAATCGCCCCAAACCTTGTATGACTTACATTCATAGTACAGACAACATTTTCATGCACATGATAAAAGATATCATTCCTCACGTGTTTATAATTGAAGATATTAAATGCATTACAGTTGTCCTGGTCTCACCTCATGTTGATAATTAAATGATTGCACAGGTTTCTGCATGTCATGTGTAATCAAATGCATCAGTTTGCATCAAGGATGTAAATTTCATCTAAAAGTAGGGGGGGGGACAATAAACATAAAATTTCTCAAGAGCAATTTTTGAAGGGGACACAAATTATACAGCCAAAATTGTACTTGTAAGGATAGATATGTGTACACAGCATGTGTATATAGCATGGAGACTAGTGTTTAAATATGAGTTCATAGGTTCATCATGCGGTCATATTATAATTATTGAATTATTGTGCGTCTTCCAGATATATTTTAGATTTCGTCTGGGACTGAGGACTTTTATTTACAGGTAGATATTCAACCGCAGCAAGCCCACTGATTTGCCACTTAACATCATATTGAGAGGAATCAAAATAATAAAAGATACTAAACTATGATGTCAGGAGAATTTTAACCCAATTATGGAGAGAACAAAAAAAATGTAATCTTTGGTTATTAAGAGATTTATCACTGAAAGGCAGGACTTTGCTTACTAAAGCAGAAGGTATCTCTAGATTATCCTATGCTGCTCATTGTTTATATGTTGATAAACCTACCAGTAAAATGATTGACTTGATGTTGCTCAAATTTCTTTGGAAAAATAAGACTCATTATATTAGAAAATCAGTTATTTTAAATTCTTATATTAAGAGCAGCTTAAATTTTATTGACTTTGATTCCCTTAGTAATATCTTAAAAATTAATTGGCTAAAACACTTTCTCCACAATCAATCTTCTGTTTGGAGTGTATTCCCACAATATGTATTTTCTCAATTAGGAGGTATACATTTTTTTATTAATGTGCAATTATTCTATTAGTAAACTTCCTATCAAACTTTCCTGTTATCATCAGCAAATGCTTTTGGCTTGGAAACTTATTTAGAAGCATAATTTCTCACCACACGTTTTTTTTTTATTTGGAACAATTGTAATATTTTACATAAGAGGAAATCTTTGTTTCTTGAAAACTGGTTCAGTAATGGAGTGATGTTAGTGAAACAATGATTTGACAATGATGGCAATTTGTACAGTTATTCTGATTTTATTTTAAGATATCACTTTCCCATATCTAGGAAAGAATTTAATACAGTTTTAAAGGCCATCTCTTCAGAAATTTGCATGCTCTTTAGAAATATTACCAGTGGCTCACTGATTTCTGTTTGCCCTCCTAGCCCTGATTCCACTGTGGTTGGTTCTATTTGTTTCTCTGTTCAACCTCTTTTGATGCCATTAAGTGGCCGTATGTTTGGTCGCTCCCTCAGAAACTTTTTCTAACAAATAAAGTTAAAGAAATAGATTTTATCAGTCAAGCAGTTTTTGCAGAAATTCAAAAGTGACATCGATACGTTTTGTTCTTTCTGTGCAATTTCTTTTTTTTATGATTTCTCTTTATGTTATAGACACATTCTTTTTGGGTTTTATGCTAAAGAGCAGAATTTATTTAATGCAAGTTTTTGTATAAATCTCCTGTTGTTTATTGGAAAGTTTTATGTCCATAAATGTAAATATACTAAATGTAAGCCCCACTTTAACATCATCATACAAGAACTGAAGTTGTATTTAAATACAATTTCAACATCTTTTAACAAGAAAGCTATAAAACATCTAGAATTTGTGCCATGTTTAATATTCTTCATTAATATACTTGTATTTCTATTTCTTCTTCTTTTTTTTCTTTCTTTCTTTTGGACTTCTCTCTATTTCTTAAGAATTTTGTCTATTATATTACTCTTTCTGTTAATCTTTGATCCATAATTTGTTTATTATTGAAAGATTGCTTGTATCTTTTGTACGTACTGTTCGTTTTGTACGCACTATATCTCTTGTTGTTCTTTATTGCAATAAAAAACAAAAAAAAAAAAAACCCAACACATCGTTGGTCTACAATATTAGGCTAATATAAGTTCACAGACAGGCTTATTGCTGTGTTAGTTGTAGTGGGTGACAAGCTAGGGTATTAAACTAACTAAGCTCGGTAACCTTATAATCGCTTATAGAAAAATACATTAGATATCATCCAGCAACATCCGTAATGAAGAGAAAGAATCACTTCTCCCGATGTCTTGACAGACTACAGTAAGTTACTTACACACAACTACTCAACAACTTTCCTCTCTTCCACCGAACTGGTTTATGTACTGGTAAAGAGGGAAATCAGTGGACCAAACCATTGTTAGGCCAGGGAGGGGGGATTTAAAACATTTTTTGCGTTTATATTGTTTTACTACTTACACAATCGTTTTACATTTATCATTTACAACACACAGAGTCGCTTGTAATGATATTTTTAAGGGGTGTCAACCCTCAGATAGAGATTTACTCCTATGGTTTGCATAAACTTTAAGCACTTGTTGTTTCTGGCACTAATAGAGACTCACATAAATCAAATCAACTTTATGCCAAAGGTAATAAAACCTGTTTTGTTCAGCATATTTATTTTAATTTAATAGAAACGGCTGTTACAAATGAACTAAGAAACTCAAATAAAAGTTTCTGAAAGTTTTGCGGGGACAAAACAGACAGAGAGGAAAATAAATTACCACTGTGGTTAGGAAAAAAGTTTATATATTTATATATATATATATATATATATATATATATATATATATATATATATATATATATACTGATCAATAAAACCATTTAATGGCTAAAAACTGGTTTTGTATGTTGTCTTTTACATTTGTACCATTTCGAAAATTGTTTATTTTTCATAACACTACTGAATAAATGTTGCTGAAAATCCTAAAATAGTCAGTTTAAATTAGGCTGATTTTTTTTTTTTTTCAATAAAACATGACAACAATAAAACTCAAACATCAACTCAAAACTTAGATCAGAGATATTTGTAATTTAATCAAACTGATCTGGCAACATTATAACAAAATCCTACTTAGTTCATGTCTGTTTATTGAAATCTATCTTCTTTCTTTTTTTTGTAATAGGTAATATAATGGTAGAAATATTGACTAACAATAATTATAGTAGGCTATATTACAATTTGAATGAGCTTTTATAAATATATATATTCAGCAGTGAGTTGCATTGATTTTTTATTGTAGTAAGTTTCTCATCTAATATTTATATTTTATTTAGCTTTATTTTAATTACCATAGGTATTTTTTTTTTTAGATTTAGTTACCGATAACATTTGCAGAGACTTTAAAGTTTTTTTTTTTTATAATTACTTTTCCAAGATTATATTCACTTACATTTGTATTCAGAAATATTCACTAAAAAAATGTGACAACTAGCCCCAGTATTCTCTAAGCATAAAGTATTTAAACACAACCAGTCAAACGTTTTTTGGAAGTTAGAAGTCATCTCTTCTGCTCACCAAGGCTGCATTTATTGGATTCAAAGTAGAGCAAAAACAATACAATTTTGAAATATTTTTACTATTTAAAATAACTGTTTTCTGTTTGAATATATTTTAAAATGTAATTTATTCCTGTGATTTTAAAGCTGAATTTTTAGTATCATTACCCCAGTCACATGATCCTTCAGAGATCATTCTAATATTCTGATTTACTGCTCAAAAAAACATTTATCATTATTATTATGTTGAAAACAGCTGAGTAGATTTTTTCCGGTTTCTTTGATGAATAGAAAGTATAGCATTAATCGGAAAAAAAAATCTTTTGCAACTTTACAAATTTCTTTATCATCACTTTTGATCAATTTAAAGCATCCTTGCTAAATAAAAGTATTAATTTCTATAATTTCTTCCCCCCTGACTCCAAGCTTTTGAATGGTATAGTGTATAATGTTACAAAAGCTTTTTATTTCAGATAAATGCTGATCTTTGGATCTTTCTATTCATCACAGAATCTCAAAAGAATGAAAAAAAGTACTCAACTGTTTTAAATAATGATGATAATAATAACAAAAAAAAGTTCATATTAACAAATCAAATCAGTATGTGATTATGTAAAAAGGATTATGTAAGACTGAAGACTGGAGTAATGATGTTGAAAATTCAGCTTTGATCACTGAATTTTCAACAAATTGCAATTTTCAATAAATTTTGAAAATTGTATTTTGAAAATAGAATTTTCAATAAATTACATTTAAAAATAATTTCAAATAGAAAGCAGTTATTTTAAATAATAAAAATATTTTACAATATCACTAATTTTGCTGTGCTTTAGATTAAATAAATGCAGGCTTGCAGCAGAAGAGACTTATTTTAAAAAAAATCAAAAATCTTACTGTCCAAAAACTACTGACTGGTAGTGTAAGTTATTGTAAATGTCTGGAAGTCGTCGCGTTAGATAACAAAATACAAATGACCACAGGGTGGTCAAATTATATTTGTCTTTATTTTGAACATCTAAATTTAACATCGCATTAAAATGAAAAGAAATAAAGACATAATAAAGCAAGGCTTTAGCGTGCAGATGTTGCAATGGACGCTCCTATGGTGTCGCGTTCACCGCCAGATGGCGTCAGAGCGCTTCGTGAACGCGCGCGTCCGCCGCGGTCCGCGCTTCTCGGTACGTGACATGTAGAACAAAATGTACAGAACACAGTGTTCCTGTGTAGGACCCACGTGCCACATAATGAGTCTTTGTCTTCATGTATGTGTGTCTCAGTATTTCTGTTGAGAAAGTGCAATTATGATTGTGCAGCTGGGCTTTAAAATCCAGGAGTGATGGCTGACAGTAGGTCAAGAGATCATTGATGGAGGGTTATTAATTATTAAAGCACGGCTAATATTCTCGTGTTAATGTATAGGCTACAGACCCTATATGCAGCTTACAACAAGAACTCTTCTTTGTGTAATGTGTAAACACTAGAGCCACAGATGCATGGTGTATAAATACAAACCTTTGTAACTATTCCCCAAGCATTTTGCCTTCATAAATTTACATTTTCAAAGAAAATACCTTCTTATTTATTTTCATGAAAGATGTTTTATATTTGTATTCCAACCAGTGCATTTGGTTGGAAAACAAATTCTTTTTAAATAGGCCTAAATCAAAAATTGCTTGTAAGCTGTGTCATTTTGGGATCATTGAGATACTATTATAGCTTTTATTAATATTTTAAAACAGTATTTATTTTAATTTTAGTTAAAGTTAGTACTTTTGTTGTGTTTTTGACATTTTTAGTAGTTTTATGTCGTTTTTTTTTTTTTTTTAGTTTTTTAATTTGTTATTCAGTATTTAATTAAAAAATAAGAAATGTTGCTTTCATAACTTAAAAAAAAAGCAATTTTTTCATATTTTATTTTAGTTAAAATAGCCTATTTTATTTTAAGTAACAAAATGTTTAAATCAATTGCTTGTCAGCAGTGTTGTTTTAGTATTTTTGAGATGCTATTATACTTTTTAAATTAATATTTTCTTGTGAAACCACTTGGAATATTTTGTTTTTTGTCTGTACTTAAATGTTGTGTTCTTGGTTGCAAAAAAAAAAAAAAACTACTGAACATTAAGGCTTTTCTCTTTTCAGCAAAATGTGAACAATTACTTTAATTTCATTAACAATCTGCAGGCGTAATCTGGTTGGTGAGCATCAAGGGACCGTTGAATTTGATTTGGACCAAAATTGCGAAGAAATTGACTTTTTTATCCATTGCCCCAAACAAATTTAAGGAGTGCTTTAAGCTAAACCAACATACAAAACCACTGAAACAAAACAAGCTTTTGTGCTGCACATTTACTGAAATACATGTGACAACCTGCCCCAGTCAAACCCATTATTCTACAAGCTAGCAAACTCCTAAATTTTGACAACAGATATAAACATTTTAAAGTCTCTTCTTGCAGTCTAATGCAAATGCTAAGGTTACACATGCTCATCAACACACATCTGTTTTAAGCGTCCTGATCGACAACACAGATGCTCACCCAAAATGCATCTATCAGAAAAAGCAGTGTTGAGATGCGATCGATGTTGTTTATGACTTTTTTCCTGGTCTCAAAATCATTTCACATCACCTATACAGTATGTGTTGAGTGTGTGTCATATATCACAGCTCTACTGACCAAATTTACTGGCCTGTCCTCTCTGTCAATCCCTAATGTCAATCTGACACCACATGCATCCCACTGTGATGAGGCCGAGCGCCCAGCACTGAGCCGGTGTAGTGTGCTTGAGCTTGATATATATATGTATATATACAAATGTGCATCAGTGTGTCGACTGTACAACGTGTTCCTTCTCAAAATAGCACTTTTGAAAAACAATATGACCCTAAGAGAATTCAAACACTCTGACCCTCCCTGAGATTAAATGAATCCGATTGATCAGCCATACATGCATCTCTATAAATGCAGCAACATTCATATCTGAACAAGATTCAGCAATGCAACTCATCAATCCTGCATTAAAATCATTGCGAGTGTCATTCCTGATTGAAATGCATGGTTCATTTTCAAGATAAATGGCATTGCAAAAGCAACATGCTTCCAGTGATTTTACTTACACTTAATATGACTTGATTTTCCTAGTTTTAAAATTCCAAATTTCTATATTTAAAACAAAAATGCATTTAAAAATACATTTAATGTCCTAAGCAGTAACTATTTTTTCCCTTAAAACTCATCTTTGATCATCAAAATTACCTATGTAAACATTTTTCCCTTTAAAATAATTTAATAATAACTTTTAGGTGAACATTGCCATAATTATCCACAATTAATGCTTTTTTTACTCAAAAACTAAATTGAGATCAGTGAGAGATATGATCAAACAGCTCCAAAAAGAAATACAAAACCTGTGCTAAAAAAAAAAAAAAGCAAGCTAACAAAATGATTGAATCCAAGATTTGGTGATAATATAGCATAATAAGAGATTTACAAGCAATTTTAAAAGGCAGACACAACAAAACAGGTAAAGGATTTTCAGCACAGCAGTAAATGCAAGCAAATAACAGCTGATTTTCGAGATAAAAGGTATTGCAAAAGCAAAATGCTTCCACTGATCTTAATGTCACTATATATTACTCGATTTCAGTATTTCAATATTTTCAAAGGCAAACAATCCATCATGACTAATAAAAATGCCTTCAGAAATTGATATTTTTTTACAAAAACAATTAATAGCAAACTGTAGCTCAACTCAAACTCCAACGACAGAGCACACAGCAAATTATTTTGCACAATAAACCATATAATCATGCAATCATGCATGCAAAAGTAAAAAATAACAAAAACATAGGTGTGTCAGTCAAGAAAAAAACAACAGCAAGCTCATGTTCAAGCTCATTCCCAGCAATTGTTTGATCTGATTGACTGTAAACTTTGAATGCAACGTTGCATAAAAATATCTGCAAAAACATAAATGTAAGTAAACTCACTGTTTGGGCAGTGGTGACTCCCTCCATGAACGACCTTTAACCTGAGGAAGAACTCAAGTGATTTTTTTTCAAAGTCCCATTGCTATTTTAATGTTGCACAAACAACTTGCATTGAAAATTAAACTAAAATTTGTATTTGTATTTGACATTCATTTTTCATGTTCTTTCAAAATTAAACGAATTCTAAGTATTAATAATTAGATCAGTGTAATATCTGAAGTTACATTAAAAAGCATTTGCAGAAAGAACCACAGTACATCCGTCTTGTGCATTTACTGCCTTCTTGTTCCTGAACACATTTTATCTGAACTTAAAATATTTTGATGACATTTGCATGAGTTTTAAGAGGACTAGTTACAGTTTTACACTGGATAAACATGGTAAAATAACAGTTTACCTGCTGCTGTAAATGTGCTCACCTTCAGGTCATCCAAGATGTAAATGAGTTTGTTTCTTCATCAGATTTGGAGAAACGTGTCCATTACTGTATCACCAATAGATCCTCTGCAGTGAATGGGTGCCGTCAGAATGAGAGTCCAAACAGCTGATAAAAACATTCCAACAATCCACAAGTGATCCACACCACTCCAGTCTACCAATTAACATCTTATGAAGCTGAAACAAATCCATCATCAAAGATGTTTTTACTTCGAACAGTCACTTTTGGCTGAAATACAAGTTCATAATCCATAATAATGTTTCCTCCAGTGAAAAAGTAACCGGAGAGAAATATGCACAGATTAAGCATAATTTTCAAGCCAAAACAGCTCTAAACAAATATGTGGGTGGATTTTGATGGATGTTGTTATAGATTATGGACTCATATTTTGTCAAGAAGTGAGAGTTTAAACATCTTAATAATGGATTTGTTTCCTACAAATGCACCGGTTTTGGCTTCTCAAGATGTTAATTTATTGACTGGAGTGGTGTTTATTACATGTGGATTATTGTGATGTTTTATCAGCTGTTTGGATTCTCATTCTGACGGCACCCATTCACTGCAGAGGATGCATTGGTGAGCAAGTGATGCAATGCAACATTTCTATAAACCTGAGGAAGAAATAAACTCATCTTCATTTTGGATGGCCTGAAGGTGAGTACATTTTCAAAATGTTCATTTTTTGGGTGAACAATTTAAAACAAACATTTAACCATAACGGCAACTTTCTTGCCATTTAATTTTATTCCTATAGACCATTGAATTTGCATTGAGCTCAGTTGAATATGTTTGCATGCCTATTTAATATGAGTACAGATTAGGCTGTTTCAACCAAGGTATGTTGAAAACTTTTGAAGTGTGATGTTTTCTAAATTATACTTATATGAAGAACACATACTTCCTTTCACTTTACGTTCCACCCATCATGAAATCACTGTTTCGGATTGAGTTAACACCAGGATGTCCGTCCATTAACACTGTTACTCAGCAGCTCAAAAGAAAAGTCTTCTGCAGTTTGCTGTCAAACACAGATGACACATGCAGCTCTGTATGTTATGTAAACCACATAAACATGTGTGTATATATATAGGCATGAGCATGACACACACCAGCATACATGTACTATGACCTTTAACCTCATGCTCTCTCACCTTTATCCAAAAGTGTTTAGCTGGCAGCTGCTCTGTAATGCTGCGGTTGCTAAAACTTTAATGTGAAAAATACGAAAGCAACATTTAAAGTTTTACAGACTGACTTTAAATTTACAGTAAAAACTGTATATTTCATTTACTGAAATAATAATACCAAATCAGTAAAATCTGTTCTTACCTTTAAAATATGCTGACAACCTTCTGAAAAATGTGATGAATTGAGGTTCATCACAAGAAGCTTATCCACAAGCTGAGATAAATACTAATATACAGAAGGTAAATAAAAATGCACAAAACACCATTATGGTAGCATGCAAAACTAAAATAATGCAATAAACATTGATTTAACAACATAAGATGTTACATAAACCCCTAATGTACATAACTGATAAGTAAAAGTAAGAGTTATTTCAATGAAAAACCATTAAATGTGAGATTTCACACAGAGAATTCTGGGAAATTTGTGTCAGTTTGGGGGCTTTCACTGTAAATCATAAGATGAATTGTTTTGTTTTGTTGTTGTTGTTGTTGTTGTTGTTGTTGTTGTTCACTTCCAAAAACTGTACATTTAACAGTAATTTGCTTTAAATTAAATGTTTTACATTTATTCACTGTATAGAGTAAGGCAGCTTGCCATAGCATTTTTTTACAGTTTTTTACCATTAAAATAAATCATTTTTTACAGTGTTGTCAAATGGCAAAAATGTCTGTGTTCTGACAAGCCAGCATCAATGCTAAATACAAATGATTAAATGCAACAAAGCATATAGTTATGCATTGTTTGGATAGCAAAAAATAGGTGCTTCGGTTTTTAAAAAGGGAGGAGAAACACTCTTTTGTTGTTGATGTCAAAAGCTGTATGTGCAATGACTGATGAATCACATTTCTGCTGCTGTTTATGCATTAAAAAAAATTCTATTGTGCCTGTCATCTTTTTATGGAAGTCAAATAAATAAATAAATAGTAACTGTGACTTCTTAACTTAAAATATAAACCTTTTTTACATAATTCTTTGAAAGAAGTCATAATTATGTGATGTAAATTCAGAATTCAGAATTTTTAAGTCATAATTTTACATTTACATCTCGCAGTTCTCTCTCTTTCTCTGTCTCTCTTATTTTTTTGTTCCTTCCTTGAAATAATAAAGGTATTTCAAATTTTTTAATAATTCTGACTTTTTTCTTACAATTCTGAAAAAAAAAACCTCCAAAAAATTTTAAGATATAAACTCAAAATAAAAAAATAAATAAAAAAATTAAAAAAAAAGATAAAAACTTATTGTGACTATTTTTTAGCTTATGGTGGAAACAGGCTTCCATACCTTTTAAACAGCTGTGAGTGGAGAAACATAATTTTTGTCCCCAGAAAGTTGCAATTACCGCATTAACCAGCAGGGGCAAACTACCTACACAGACCAGCCCAAATCTAAACCAGAAAATTAGGGATGTGGTTTGGGGTTCAAATGACTTCAATCAGTCATGGTTTTTGGTGGGTGTTAATATAAGTGCTGTGCATGCATTCAAAAACATCTGAACAGAACAGAAAGGAACAGAATGCTTCCTTTAAAAAAAAAAAAAAAAAATACAGCAATCATAGCCTTGGGATGAAAAAAGCGTAGATTCCAATGTAGTCCAAGACAGAGTGACTTCCTGAATCCATGTTACCAAACCTGCTGTTTACTAGACAGATATTCCACAAATCAGAGCTCCTCTGTTGCATAAGCCCCATTTGACCTTTGACCCTTTTGTAACGTATGGTTATCTGAAGCTCGGTGGTCGTCCTGACACTGAGGCATGAACCAACATACCCTAAATAACTCCCCTCCCCCTCAACATATACAAGAACTTTGAGCCGTCTTTGTCCTGCCTGAGGAACACGATGATCCCAGTTCCCCCTCATGGAATTTTACAGAACTTTAAGAAAATCTTCAAGCAAAATGGATGTATTTTCAGAGCAGTGACACTAAAGAACAATGCTAGTGGCAAAATGTACTCTAGTGCAACCTATAATATAAAAATTGTTATTTTAAAACATGCACAGTTCAGTTGAAAGAAAAAGTTTACCCTCTTTAAGATGTTTTGTGTTCATCTGCTTCTACCATTTAGTTTGTTTTTGTGCATTGACTATAACTCTATATAGAATAATACAATCACATACAAAAATAATTTCTCAAATATGTATTAAAATATATACTGATAAATTGAACATTCACTTCAACATGAGATGACTGGTTGCTTTTAACTGATTTTCTATTGAACTTTCACCAACTGAACTGCAGTGCTCAAACTATTTCAAATATAGTGAATTAAGCAACAAACTCCATCATAATGCACAATGTTTCCATCTAACATACATTTTAAGGTGCAGCTCGTCATTTTTAATGCTTCACTAGTTAGCAGTAACCAGTTACCTCACCTGAATATGTTCTTAGATTTGTGTTGGATGTTATATTTGGAATGGAAATATGGATATATCATTTGTAAACATACATACTTTTTTCGCTTATTTCAGTTAATGTCGAAAAACTAGCGAACTGAGCCAGTAGTAGTACTGACAGTTTCGTGTAAACATGGATGAACATGCGAAAAGTGGAGGAACAGACAAACCGATTCAATTGAGTGAGTCATTTACGCTGGAACTGCTCCGATTGATTCAAACTTGTGACTTTGATCAATTTGTTCAAGCGATTAACTAGCAAAAAAAAGGTCAAAAAATAATATCATTTTTGAATGTTAACATCGCTTGTAATCATTTAAAAAGCACGTAGTGATGGGTGAAACAGAGCTTTTTGAAGCTCCGAATCAGTTAAACCACTGCATCAATTTCGCGAATTGAATGATTCGAATTGGCTAAAGGCTAAAGGCTGGTTCACAAATCTTTTGACTTAAATCGCGAATCATTCTAATATGCTGATTTGCTGCTTTCTGATCATTATCGATGTTAAAAAACAGTTGGGTTGTTTTTGTGGAAACTTTGATGCATTGTGTTTTTCAAGATTCTTTGATGAATAGGAACAGCATTTATTTGAAACAGAATCTTGTCAAATTAGAAATGTATTTACTCTCACTTTTGGTCAGTTTTTTTTTTTTGGTATGGTAGTGCACTTGTAAGTGCATTTTGCATTTACATTATTGGCATATGTGCTTATCCACAGTACATTCAAGGCACTGGATGTTTATAATTCATTACTTGGCAATCAAACCCATGACCTTGCAGTTGTTAGCCCCAGTTAAACCACATGAGCTCGACTCACTTTCACACTCAGTGCTGCTGTTAAACCTTCCTGCAGAAACATTTCTGAACCTCCAGCATTTTGTTTCTTCACTTCGAGATGTGTTTCTGTTTGCATTCCCTCCACCCGTCTGTGCCGCTCATGGTAACTGGTTCAAACTGGCTGCGGCGCAGTAACTCGGCAGGTTTTCCTGCATGTTTGAGCTCACTTTTTACTCGGAGGCCTCCAGTGAGATGAGCTGGCAGCTCCATGTGTCCAGTGGAACACAAACACATATTCATTCTTACATATCTGGCACAACTATAGCCGTATCCTGTTGAAATGGGACCCTGGGACACAAGTGCATGGAATAAGTTACCGAAATATCATGTGGCACTAAGCTGTAATTAAAACGGCCCCAGGAGTTTCACAGAGTTGTGTAGAAAGAATGTAACACCACACACATTACATAACAGATTCTTTGACATACAGCAACATGCTAAAATGTTCCCTTTCCTACATAGAAACAATGGCTGAGAAAGTAAACATAAAAGAGTTAACTGAGGCAAAAAAAGACAATCAAATTCCGAAAGTCAACACACTAAAACCTTTTATTTTTATATTTTATTTAAGAAAAGTTGTGAAATTAAAATTTGATTATATTATTGCTATTAATATTAATACTGGTATTTATATTAATTTTAATTTAAGTTTTTGTAGTGGCACGGGTGAATTTAGCAAATTATTTCATTTTAATTTTAAAATAATTTAAATGTTAATATTGATTATTTTAGTATTATTTTTATTTTTAGTGGCGATGCTGTTTGTCTTGGATTTTTATACATTTTTATAGACATAAACCACATGCATTGTATAGTTTTGGATGAAAATCATCTGCCTAATGCATAAATCTATATGAGAGATGAGATTAGAACTCAAGTTTGTTTATATCAGAATGTAGGACAGACTCATGTACATTTTATGTAACTCCATCATGTGACTTGACTCAGCCAATCACACACCCCTGCCACATTCGGCTGTTGTCACTATGATGAATCCACATGCTATGCTTATATGTTTCCACCTGAACAACTCGAATGTCTCCCAGCACCTGTTCCCTGAAATGATCCAGCGCTCACGTCAGTCAGTGTTTTGATAGGTTGATCTGGGTGTTGTTTTCACACGTCTTTCAATAGCGCAACAGTTCGATCAGTGCGATAATTATAAGGGCTGTCAACAATTGCCTTTGAGCAAAACAATTTCTATAAAACAACTGCATTCAAGTTCAATGCAGGGATGTGGTTGCTTTTGAGCACAATTTTTTCCTCTAAGCTGGAATTATTTATGTGAGAAGAAAGAGAGTGTGATATGAAAGACAAAGGAACTCTGTCAACAGAATTCAGATGGTCAATTATACAGTTTATAGCATCAGAGATATTTGGCTGCATAATGCCACAACTGAGCATTCAGAAGCAAATATTCTGAAGAGACAATGTAATAAAATTGTATGTATTTCTAGTCATATTTCTAGTCATATTTATGAGATAAAAAGACAGATTTATGACATATTAGGTCATAATTATGAGAATTTTAAATTATGACATACTAAATCAATTGCAAGATAAAAACGGTGAATCTGTCATGAAGCCATATTTATGCAAAAGAATATAAATGATGACATTAAATGTCATAATTATGAGATACAAAGTCAAAATAATAAAATACTAACTTGTGATTATGAGATTTAAAAAAGTAAAAACAATGACACTGTCATAATTATGAGATTCAATTTTGAATTATTACATGAAAAGTCAAAATTATGACAAAAATTCTAAATAATGAAATAGTTACAATTATGAGATAAAAAGTCAACACAATGACATGCTGAGTCATAATTATGAGATAAGAAGTCTGAATTATGACATATTAAGCCATAATTATGAGATGAAAAGTTGAAATTCTGACATTTAGTCATAATTATGAGATATAAAGTCAAAATAATATCATACTAAGTTACAATTATGAGATAAAAAGTAAAATAATGACATGCTGAGTCATGAGACAAAAATTTTTTGACAAAAAGTCTAAATTCTGAAATTAAAAATTCTAAATTACAACATATTAAGTCATAATTATGAGATAAAAAAGTCAAAATAATTAAATACTAAGTTACAATTATGACATAAAATCAAAACAATGACATGCTGAGTCATAATAAGAGATAAAAAGTCTGATTTATGATATATTAAGTCATAATTATAAGATGAAAAGTTGAAATTCTGACATTAAATTGTAACTGTGAGACAAAAAGTAAACCAATGGCATGCTGAGTCATAATTATGATTTTAAAACGTCTGAATTATAAACATATTAAGTCAGAATTATGAGATTAAAAGTTGAAATTCTGACATTTAGTTGTAATTATGAGATAAAAAGTTGAAATGATAACAAAAAGTCAAAATTATGAGATTAAAAATTCTAAATTATGACATATTAAGTCATAATTATGAGATAAAAGTAAAAATAATGAAATACTATGTTACAGTTATAACATAAAAAGTAAAACAATGACATGCTGAGTCATAATTATGAGAAAAAAATCTGAATTATTAACATACTAAGTCATAATTATGAGACAAGTTGAAATCACTACATTAAGAGATAAATATGACAAAATTATGACATACAAAGTCACAATAATGAGACTGTCAATAATGACAGTCAACTGTGAAAGCAAGTCAAGTCATAATTTTGACTTTTTATCTCATAATTCAGATGTCGTGAAAATGGCCTTATATAGTCTTATGCTTCTATGAATTTGCACTGTGAATAAAGCTTTAAGTCTTTTGCTGAAACATGCTTTGTGTGGTTAAACACATGCTGATCTCATGATGCTCCAGGGCAAAGATGCTCTCATTTAAAAAATTAATCAAGCTCTTGGAAAAAAAAAAAAGTGTATAAAGGGCACTTAAATGAACTTTTAAAAAGACATACTTTATGCTTCATACATACAGCATTACACCATGTGTAATGTATTATTTTGTGGGGGAAAAATCTTAATGCAGTTTTATTATATTGAAGATTTCTTAAATTAGATATTTAATTGTTAAAAACCAGTCACATATTTAAATTTCCTTCTCGCTGCATTAGGTTAAAATCCAGAGTGCTACAGAACGTGCTAACAGATGGCAGAGTGTAACTTATAATTATCTTCAGATTAAATTAATCTGAAGAAAATGAATCCATAATGATAAGATTATATTGTGGTCTTTCCTGACTCATCATTTCAACTTCTCTAATGCTATATATAATCTTTCCAAAGCTGCATTCCCCAAAATGGCCACGTCTGTCGCCAAGAATGTTTTCCTGTGAAACCTGCAGACTGGCTGCACATCAGACGGGAAAGACTTTGCCTTTCAAGGGTATTTGAATCAAATACATGACATTTTCTATAGCAGCTACTACAAACACACAGAAGGGGACGGTTTACTGCACCAAACACACCAACACTGATTCATAGACGTGATTCACAGTTTAATTAAGCATGAACCTGTTTACTTCTCAGAAATCAGAGAGTGGAGTTACAAAATAAATAAGAAATGTTTAAGTTCTTATGTGTGACTTGATTTCAGATTGGCAAATTTGATCACATCAAATCACATCTGTGGAGAAACATCTGAGAAGCAAGACTACAATTTTATTTTTAATTTACTCATATGACACTAAGAGTGGGGGGGTTCTTATTAATAAAAAAAAAAAGTTAAAATTATGATGTAAAATTGTTAGAATTATGACATAAAAAGTCAAAATTCTGAGATTAAAAAGTCATTTTTTTCAGAAAAGGGTCAAATTTAACATAGTAAGACATAATCATGAGATACAAAAGTGACAAAAATTGTTTTAAAAAAAAGAAATAATTGATTGAAAAATCTGTTATGACATTTTTTAAAAAAAAGTTAAAATTGTGAGATAAAAAGACAATTATAGCATAAAAAGTCAACTTTTTAAAAATATATTTGTATCATAATTACAACATAGTAGCTATGTCATAATTTTGACTTTTTATTGCATAATTATGATTTGGTATATTATTATTTGACATTTAATCTCATAATGTCAACTATGGACTAAGATACATAATTATTAGATGAAGAAAGCATGATATAGCAGTCATAATTATGAGATAAAAAGTTGAAATTGACAAAAAAACGAAAGTCAAAATAAATGCATAATAAAGTCATAATAAATAAATAATAAAATCATGAGATAAGTGGTTCAAATCATGATGTACTAAGTCAGAGTTAGGAGAAAAAGTCAATTGTGAAAGTTATAATTAATATGCTATGACTTTGTCTCATAATTTAGATTTTCCTAAGCTTTTTTCTTTATATGTTGAAATAGCCTTCCATATTCTGCGTCTATGCATACACCATTTTTGGTTCCACAAAGAACCATTTAGTCAAAGGTTCTTTTTCAAAATCACCTTTTCATAATCTGAAGAACCTGCTCTCACCACAAAGAACCTTTTGTGAAACAGAAAGGTTCTTCAGATGTTTAAAAAAGATTCTTCTATGGCATCGTGAAGCACCTTTATTTTGAAGAGTGTATGCTTCTGTGAATTATCACTGTAAATGATACCTTCACTCTTTGGCTTTTTTTTTGTCAAATATGTCAAATCAAAGACATAGGAAATGGGTTTTATAGGCAGAAATCAACAGCATTGCTGCAGTGATAAAGCGCATGCAAACCCTGATGAATAAGAGAGAAGGAGAAACACATGGATAGCAGATTAGAGAGAAACATGATGGCCTACTTGCACTGAGCGGCTGACAAGGCAGATCCTGAGAGCACGGGGATGCTGCGGACATACAGTGAGCTTTGTCACGGTCCAGACAGTGCATCAGACTGCAGTCACAACACTGCTGCCCGCGGGCATCAGCGACTGGCACGCGGCAGACCGGCACGTGAACCAAACCCATAGACTGAGCTTCATATGAAACCCCTCTGAATGTGTGTGTATGCTTGTGTGTGGACATGCAAGTTTTAAGAATCACTGGTTCTCAAGTGGTTCAAGTCCCAGATTTTAAATCTTTTAAATCATTATATTGTAAAACGTAATTTATTCCTCAGATCAAAACTGAATTTTCAGCATCATTACTTCAGGTTTCAGTGTCACATGATCCAGAAATCATTCTAATTTGCTGCTCAAGAAACTTTTCTGATTATTATCATTGTTGAAAACAGTTGTGCTGCTTCATATTTTTGTGCAAACAAGATATATTTCATTTCTCAGGATTCTCTGATGAATACAAACTGCGAAAAACTATTTGTTGAGTCAACTTAATTCGTTACATGGCTGCCTTTTAAATGTTAAGTTCAGTCAACTTGAAATGTTAAGTTGTACTAAGTGACAACTTATATATTTGAGTTGATTCAACTTAGAATTTTAAGGCAGCTGGGTAACAAGCCCAGTTTTTAAGTTTAACAAACGTAATTTTTTGTTTAATGATAAGTTAGTACAACTTATCATTTCAAGTAGACTAAACTTATTTGAGTTGACTGTACTTAAAATTTTAAGGCAGCAGGGTAACAAATTATTTTAAGTTGACTCAACAAATTTAGTTTTTTTTTACAGTGAAATTCAAAAGAACAGCATTTATTTGAAATCTTTGTAACATTATAAATGTTTTACTGTCACTTTCGAGCAATTTAATGCATCCTTACTTTTTTTTTTTTACTAAATAATGTCTAATAATGTGTATGGGAAGTGTTCTTGTCTATTTTGCTATCCTAGATATGCTCGCTCATACTATTTATATTCAGCATTACTTTTTCTCTGCAGTCTGTAACCCACTGGCCCAGTTGAGAACTAGTTATTTAGGTCAAATGTGTGAAGTAATGAAAACAACAATGGAAATGAAACATGATTGAAATTAATTTAATTAAACATTACATGAGCAACAAAACAAGTCAGTGAACTGACATTTTAGACCTTCATATTTTAAAGTCTCATTCACTGATATAAAACATTCATATATACAATATCAGTCTCACTGATTCCTCTTTCATATCCACAAACCACCATCAAAACAAACACAAAAAAGGTCTCATCTTAAATTATTTTTCTCTATTTTTAAACATTTTTTAAAGCAACCATGTGCAATACATTGCCGCCAACGTGATCCACATGCCTTCGTTTCCGCAGCTTGCAACTGCGACGACATTATGATGCATCACCAGACAACCAATGGGATGAGCATGTTGTGATTCATGTCCTAAACTAGCATGTTAAAACTGTCCCAGCAGTGTTTTTTGTGCAAATTTGCCCAGTGATCAGAGAGCAGCATGGGAAAGGGAGGAGCTAAAGGTGATAGGCAGAAATAACACGTGGCACGCAATGCGGCCTCGGCCTGTCACAGGACATCACATCTGCCCGGAGCATCCATGCGAACACTTCTGAGCACATACAGACAGCAATGTTGCATTAACTGCTTGCTAATAAGGAAAAGCTAGCAGTTGAAAAAAACACAATATAGACTTACAGAAATGCACTTCACCATTAGGTTTTAACCAAAATAAAGCAGGCAAGTTGAAGTGTATAAATTCTGCTCCATCAAATAAAAATGTAAATGTTTAAAACAGTTTGACTGAGCAAAGTGCCAGACTGGTTTGCATGCTCAAACAGCAATATTTTGAAAGTACCACTATTGTTGAGGAAAAAAACTATTTAGCTTAGATACACCAAAGTATTATAACATAAAACAATTGCACGCTTCATCTTTAAGGACCCAACACTCAACTTTTGACTTTTAAAAAGTCAACCAGCAACACCTCCCACCACTAATCAGCCATTTATAGCATAACCAGCATGCATGCAAGCAAATTGCATGACATTTCCAACTTCCTCGTGTCCTTCACACGCTCAACAGACTCAAGAATTGAGTTTCGGAAACACTTCTGAGTTTAAGGATGACTATAATAAGGTTTTGATTCTCAGAACATTCTAAGTAATCTCACAAACACATTGCACTGGTGCTAAATCTGTCTGATAAAAATTATAGGTTCTATGATAACATGCAGGATTTTAGTGGAAAGGTTAGAAACACTCAACTAGACAAACACAAATGCTTAGCCAACACATTTGTAGCACATTGTTGTTGCATGACTGCAGCAACAAACCTCAACACTCATGTGGTGAAAGTTTTTTTTTTTAAAACCACCATTTCATTAAACCACCACTGTGCTAAAATAAAAACTGACCAGACTTTTAAAACTTATTTGTAAATCTCTTGCAATGCTGTATCAGCAAATCTTGGATTGGATATTGTCATCAACTAATTTTTTTACTTAGTACAGGTTTGTATTTGTTTTTGGAGCTGATTGATCATAGGCCTTACTGATCTAAACTTATGCACCTCAGGTTTTGAGTGAAAATAGCATTATTTTTGAATCATTTTGTCAGTTTTCACTGAAAATTCTGTGGTGCATGCGCTCAGATCAATGATTTCTACAATCAATCAGTTAAAAAAGAAATAAAAGCCCTGTGCTAATTGAAAGCAAGCAAATCAATTTGGTAGTAATGTCATATGCATTTTTTGTAGGTCAGTCATTTTTGAGTGTAACAAGATCCCCCCAAAAATCCCCAAAAAGTACAAAATCATCATTGTTTGAGATGTTTTGGAAAGTCTGTAAATTTCCGTCTAATGTGATAACATTACCTAACATTTTTTTTAGGTAAAGGAAAATCCTCTCTAGGATAAAATGGCCAGAACACTACATGATGGTTAATTTAATTTAATTAAGCAACATTCTCTTAAAAAAAAAAAAAAAAAAAAGTTAACACCCTCATAGCATTCGTTTTGGAAACTGTGAGAATGCAACGTAATATAAATGGCATTCAAACACAATTTAAAGCATAATGCTTTTAAAAAAATCTTGATAGCTTAATAGCATCTGCGTTTTTGTTCTTGTGTGAGTAAATTTCAGGCGTAACTTGCTTAGCATTTGAGGGGAATGACAAAGCAGACACACCTCAAGTTATTCTGTGTGCAAATGTTTAATTGATGTTTATTGAATTTGGTAAACGGGTCAGACATTAAGCCATCTGCAGCAGGCTCGTTGATACATATCGCGTGCAGATAGAGGAAGCTGTTGCCTGAGGCTGTGCCCACTTCCTGTTCAACAGCACGCTTTTGCCGACAGGAAAAACTTTCATATGGTTTGCGTAAAACTCGATTCAGCAGGAATGACATTTGTTCTTCTAAATCTTGAGTCACGATTTGCTTTCCATGACTTGATTGTGCTCAAAATATTCACAGCTTTATTTGATCATTGTGTCTTAAAAATATAACAACATACAGTACATTCACCTTAATCACATTATCATAAAAAAGTATTAGAAACAACATTACAGATTGGTTTCACTAAAAAACTGCTTCAAACTCATGCAATTGCACACAAAGTCGGCATTAACATCTAAAGGGTTGACAAGATATGAAGATATTTTGTAAAGAACAAGTCACTTTAACAAGGTCCTCAAACGCTCTTTGTGTAGTAAATTTCCTAAAGTGTCTAACACCAAGTGTAGTATTACAGAGCAGCACCTCCACTATAAGTCCTCAAGGCTTTGATGTTCCTCAACAGCATCTTTTGTGCATTGGGCCTGCTTTTAATAGTCGCTTGGTACATCTCAAACACAGAGGTCCTTCCCTTTTAAAACACATTATGGCTCAGAGTTGAGCTCCAGATTGAGCTCTTGAGTTTTGAACCTACAGCAGAACTGACTGACCCTCTGATGCATGTATCAAGTCAACTATCAAAACTCAGACCACAACCCCTTCCAGATCCATTGAGAGCTAAACTAAAGCAAGAGAACCCCTAAGCGGAAGTCCCGTGGTGTGTGTGATCCCTGGAGGTTATAGAAAGGTAGTGTGACAGAGTCAGAGACATCTGAACATCTTCAGTTTGGCTTCGTCTTCACCGGACGCCATCAGTCCGAGTTCACGGGGCGGGTTCGTGGCGAACCTTCTCAGTCATCTGTTTGGCACTGTAGTAGGACAGGCTGAGGCCCATGATGGCCAGCATCATGGCGATCTGGTTGACGGAGCGGTCGTGCGTCGGGGCCTGAATCTCACCTGCTACCTGCCTCTGCAAAAATAATGAAAAACAAAATGATGGTTAACAAAGCCAAACTCTTGCACATGCATCTGACTTCCTCATGAGGACCAGCGCTCTGCTCGTTCGTGTGTGCTGAATGAAATCATTAAATATTTATTATAGTGAAGTCATGTTCAGGCAGCAGGAGAGGAACTGTTTGTAATCAAAAAGCACACAACTGCAATAAGGGAGCTGATTCCAACATGAAGAAATCAGAAGCAGATGATGACAGCATTTGTTACAATAAGTGAATAATACAGTCAAACGAATGACACCACACACGTTTAAGCCAATCTCAGGAAGGTGACATTAAGACGGTTTAACAAGTCGCTCTGCAATTAAAACAAGTAGGTTTAGACGGGTCTAAGAATAGTAAGATGATAAACCTGCTTAAAACGATTAAGTATACAATCACTAGGCAGGGCTTAACGATAAGGATGCCTAATGGGGGTTTTTTTTTGGACCAGTTCACAGAAGTGAACACACTTTTATGCAATGCAGACTCGATTTAGATTTTTGTAAAAATAAGTAATTTTAAAAAAGTATTTAACTGGCACTAACACTAATGAGGATTTGTTGAAACTGCAAGAATAAAGACATAAGCTGTACAACAAACAATGATGTAGATACTTGGAATAAGCAGCCTGATAATGATAAAAGATGCAGTATTTTGAGCTGTTTTGACACTATGAAAAAAATAATAATAATAATAAAAAATAATATATATACACACACACACATATTTTTTTTGCATTTATATATATATATATATATATTATAATTTTGTTTTTTTTTTTGCTTTTTTTTTTTGCATTTTTTCACTCAATTTTACAATTAATTACAAGGAAATGGCAACTAACATAGTGAATTAAATGTGCATAAAAAAAAGGTGTATTTTTGTAAAACATACTTGCATAATAGCAAGTATAGTGTAGTTTTGCTACACCCCAATATTACTGCAACAAGTACTAAATTTGCGTGTTAAGATGGACAACTAATGTTTTAAATATTAGAACTTTAAAACGAATCTCTGTCAAAACAAATTAATCAAGACACTTGTTTACAACCGTTCCCCCCTGCAGCTTTTATGCTATTTTTATATTCCAAGTCGTGAGAATTACATCCAGCTCATGAGGGATGAACCTAAACTGGTATTTCCCATGTGTACACAGCCTTCATTCAGCCCTTCACAGTCATTGTTCATATAATTAGAGTTCAGTCGCTTTCAGCCAGGAGGAATGCAGTGGGCTGCTGAGATTGGGCTTTGGGTAAAAGCCAGACTGGCACCAGTCTGATCTTTTCAATGGACAGATTTACACGTCCCAAACTAACATGACTTTCTCCTGGCAAAAGCAATTATGTAGGTGTGACATCTGCATGCATTTTGAGGCAATTTCTTGTGAATGCAGAATAGGTGTTGCTGACACGTAAATGTGCGCAGTCATTAATGTTGGGTCTCTGATGTCCAAACAAGGCATTTTTGCAGCTTTGTTTGAACAAACAGCATTTTTAACTAAAGGAAGTTGAGTTCTGAAAGCTACAGTATGTTTTCATAGCACAATAAAAATCGCGAAAGACAATAGGAGTTATTTAAATAAGCAATCCAAATATATTCACATTCACAGACTGATCCAGATAAAACAATTTGAACAAATACACACCTGCAGGAGACGGAAATATCCAGGAGTCAGTCTGCCAAGCCTGATGATCATCGCTGCTGGATTTGTGCACGACGCTGCTATAAAGGAACCTCCTGAAGGTTGAAGAGTGAACCTGTAGACCGGAGAGGACGAGTCAATTAAACAACCATCCAGAATGCAAAGTGTTATGAACATAACCAGTGCACCAACGAACGACTTAGCCATCATTCAAACTCAAAACTGCTTAAAAGTGCATCAGATGAAAAATAAAACTTGGAACCTTGAAATGGCCTTCGAAAGGTTCAAAAGAAGGGTTAAAAGAAAACACAACAAGAGTTTGTTTTGCCATGAACCAAATATGGCTGATGCAAGAGAAAGGGAACGCTTCTAGCCGTAGGCACAATCCTAAACAAATGCAAGTCCATCTGACTTTGCTTTCAGGGAATCACGTCTGTGTGACAGTAATCTGTTGTCTGAAAATACATACGGTGCTAGTTTAAACCGGACCTACTCGGTGAAATCATCCAAAGCCTGCAGGGCACCCTTACTCAGAACAGATCTACAAAACGATGTGAACTCATCAGACTCTTGAACAATTCTGACAATGTTTTAGTCTAGTAACTGCAAATTTGGTACTCTAAAAGCAGATAAAAGGAAGTAAAACTAAGCAGACCACTTGGAAATTGGTTAGGAGTGAAAAGGCAATGGTAGACACATGTTTGGGATGCATCTACCAACCTTGTTCGGGAAAAGGAGAGATGATTCCGTCAAAGTTGCTCCAAGGCAAAGTCCAAAAACAGCTGGAATGGAAAAACCAGCAGGACCTTCAAAGTTTGGCTACGAAGAGAAATTACAGCATTTCTAGCAGCCAAAGTTGGTCTTTAAATGCAGAGGACTGCGTGCCAGCCACACTGCGAACAGCATGAGCGCCCAGCGAATGAAGTAGCAGCTTGAAGAGGAAGTTTTCTCTGGAGCTCCGCCCTTTTATACAACCTGGCCTCTCGCGATCAGATTGGCGGATTGTCTTGCTCTCTCTCTTTACTATGCACAGCTGTCAGAATGCATCATGCGCTCTTTGGCTTGCACACGCACACACCCACTTGGCCAACCACCACAATAAAATGGTATTGAAAGCCTATAGTGTCAAATATTTTTTCTCACTTACTTAACCACAAAAATCTGAAGAAACAAGAACGAGTTTAATGAGTATGCATGTGAAAAAAAAAAAAAGCATGCAATTAGCATTTTATAAAAATGCATAGTTCCAATAGGATGCAATAAGCTCCTGCCTCCAAATGAGAACGGAGTGACCGCATTCACCCATCATTATGTTTCTACATCTTAGACCACACGGCCGTGCGCAATGTTTTCGTTATGTAAGTCTATTCCACTTCACCGGTCTGAATTATAGAATACATCACTGCGGATTTTCCAAAGAGTGATGTAACAAAAGGTCATCTCATTGCGTAGGGATGACCTAATTCGGCAGGGGTCTTCAGTAAACGTCTAACTGCTTTAATTTGAGAAAGAATCTAATGTGAAAGAGTGAAAACAGCGTTTGGGAAAGACAAAATGTGCAACAATGGAACCACGTCTGAATTAAAAAAAAAATGATACTTTTGTCAATGCAGCGGAAGTAGGAAATACCAAAGTCTAGGTAGGGGGGCCTTCAAATATTGACAGTGGGGGACCTTGCAGCTATTTTTTTTTTTTTTTGAGCATGGTTTAGGAACAGTTTCTTTTCAGTGAAAAAAAAAAAACAGGAAATGGGAAAAGCATTGCATACAAAGTGTCACTCATTCAAGAAAATGGGATTAACTAATCTGACAGATTACCATCTCTTCACTTAAAATTAGCCTTTCAAAACAACGGAAAAACCAGCAGAACCTTCAAAGTTTGGCTACGAAGAGAAATTACAACATTTCTAACAGCCAAAGTTAGTCTTTAAATGCAGAGGACTGAGTGCCAGCCACAAAAGAACCATGTAAAACTTGAGAGCCCTAGTTTCCATGAATTAAAAAAAAATAAGTTTGAAAACAAGTATTTTTGTGAATGCAGCGGAAGTAGGAAATACCAAAGTCTATGTAGGAGGGCCTTCAAATATTGACAGTGAGGGACCTTGCAGCTACAAAGTTGAGAATTACTGACCTGATTTAGAGTTTCTGTCTTTTTTTTTTTTTTTTTTTTTTTTTTTCGAGCATGGTTTAGGAACAGTTTCTTTTCAGTGAAAAAACATGGTAAAAGCATTGCATTCAAAGTGTCACTCATTCAAGAAAATCAGAATGGGATGAACTAATCTGACAGACATCAAAACTACGTCAATTACCATCACTTCACTTAAGATTAGCCTTTCAAAACAATTAAACTTTCAGAGTCATCAACAATTTTCCAGGTTGTTTTGCAAGCGATTTTAAATTCAGTTCACAAGTGCTCATTTAAAATGATCTGAATCCCCAAGGCCCATCTTGTTGACACTTGCCATAAAAATCCAACCTTACCTAACCGTACTAGAAAAGGAAAAAAAAAAAAAAACTCCTTTAAAATGTGTAAAACAATGCTCTTTTAACCCTTATCTAGTACAAGAACACTTTAACTCTTGATTGCTATATACACAACAGTGAATCTTATAAAACCTGTGCAGAACATTTCATCCCAAAGGTAAAAAATAAAAAAAAAGATACTTTGTAATACGAGAGCATTAAGAAAATCATCACTGATAATACCAAAAATTAAATATATAATATATTTAACCACAAAACTAAAACATTCAGACAGAAATGGGTATTTGGAAGGAAACTTAATTGCCTTAATTGTGACCCTGGACTTCAAAACCATTAATAAGTAGCACGGGTATATTTGTAGCAATATCCAGCAATACATTTTATGGGTCGAAATTACAGATTTTTCTTTTATGGCAAAAATCATTAGGATATTAAGTAAAGAATATGTTTCATGAAGATATTATGTAAATGTCATACTGTAAATATCTCAAAACTTAATTTCTGCAGTTGTATCTCACCAAAATATTGTCCTATCCTAACAATCAGTGGAAAGCTTACTTATTAATGATATATAAATCTAAAAAAAGGCTGGTTTTATGGTCCATGGTCAGTCATAATTGTCATAAGAATAATGTCAATGCAAAAAAGGGTGCTTCGTGAACCCTAAAATAGGGTTCATTTTCTTTTTAATTTGCCTTTGGAGCAAAATGAGACTTGAATTAATGAAATTTGCCCACAAAATGGGTTATTTATATAGCCATTTGTATTTGTTTTTTATATGTAAAAACAGAATGAAAAATCATAACGCTTTTTTGTGTGCCAGATCTGCTCAGTAATAAGCAGATCAAAAAAAAGATAATCCTACACAAAATACAGTAACTACAACAGTGATACATGACTACTATAATTCAGAACTAAAAAAAAATCTCCAGTAAAACCCATTGGATTCCTGGATTGACCTTGATTTTAGACAGCAATCGAAGCACATCCCCCTCTTTCAGTCTTCAACAAAGACCCTCATTGGAAAACCCCCTCCCCCACCATCCTTACATTCCCCGCCCCCATCTATAACTCCGCCCTCACGTCTGAAAAGAGTCTGGGGGCTTCCCTCTGTATTCATACACTGGCACCAAAGCAGACATGAGTATCAGTGATGCTGCACATCATTACATCATGGTCCAATCGGATTAACTCCCGGGCCATAAGCATCATTCCCACTCCTCCTAAAGCTTAAGCTCCGCCTACATCCCAACCACTCACGTTTGTAGCATGTGCAGAGTTTCTATGGTTTCTTTAACAATGCATATGGCTGCAGCGGCCCCCGGCAGGAACATCAAAACATTCTGCATCATCTAACATGCTTAAGATCTGGTGCCAAACACAAATTCAGCTTACCTATCAATCATCCACTGTTCAAAGACAAGAGTTTAACATTGCCAGTTAAAATGCAAATATGAACATCTTTGATATGCATGATGTATGAACACAGGATCATGTAAAGCACATCCTTATTTTAGTTAATATACAAACCTGCCTAAAATAACCAAGCATTTAGCTTGAAATGTTACATTTATCACAAAAAAATCCTCTCATCAACATACAGCGACACGACAAAATAGTATGATGCAATTATGCAATCAGAAACTCTACATGACATCATAGGATGTCAAAAGAGACATTTAAATACCAAGTGTAAAGGTCGATCTGTTTCGCTGACGATTTGTGATTGTACATCAAGCTACTACTACATATATAGTAAAAATGTCAAGAGCTGCTTTGCCACTCTATACAAATAAATTTGAATTGAATTGAATTGAATTGATGCAATTATGCAATCAGAAACTCTACATGACATCATAGGATGTCAAAAGAGACATTTAAATACCAAGTGTAAAGGTCGATCTGTTTCGCTGACGATTTGTGATTGTATCACTCAAAACAGATGCCACTCATGAAAAGTGTGAATATTCAGCCTCCTGCAGCTCTAGACATGAATATCTATAGTCTTAACCAAGCTGCTAACATTCACACTTCTACATTAATGACAAGAGAGAATTGACAATTCAATTAAATATGCAGAAGATGTCTGATCTCTAAGCTGACACTCAGCCAGTTGAAACTGCCCTCGTTTGAGAACACAATGTCCTGCCCTAATGTGCCATTGACCTACATTCAAAAAGTAATAACTGTACTGATCAAATCAGTGGATAATGTCATGTAAAAGTTTCTGCATAAGCAATTAATCCACAAAATACACGTTCAGACCAACTTTTGAGGTAAAACATGTTGCAAAAAACCCACTTTCCAACAACTGTAAGAGTCAATATGTGACCCTGGACTACAAAACCAGTCTTAAGTCGCTGGGGTATATTTGTAGCAATAGCCAAAAATACATTGTATAGGTCAAAATTATAGATTTTTCTTTTACGCCAAAATCATAAGGAAATTAAGTAAAGATCATGTTCCATAAAGATATTTTGTAAATTTCCTACTGTAAATATATCAAAACTTAATTTTTGATTAGTAATATGCATTGCAAAGAACTTAATTTGGACAACTTTAAAGGCGATTTTCTCAATATTTTGATTTTTTTAGTTGTACCTCGGCCAAATACTATCCTATCCTAACAAACCATACATCGATGGAAAGCTTATTTATTAAGCTTTCAGATGATGTATAAAGCTCAATTTCAAAAAATTGACACTTATGACTGGTTTTGTGGTCCTTGGTCACATATATAGAAAAGACAACACTAATCCAAAACATCTTTCAATGCAATGCATCTCTACCTATTTTGTCTATAAACAAAGATCTAATTAAAAACGTGCAAAACATATTTACAGTAATCACTTTATTATTTTCCTGGATTTCAAGTTTTCAAATCAATTAAATTTCCTTTTATGACTGACATTTGGAATTAGTTGCAAACTGATCTCAATTTGCAATCTCGCAATTGTGACAAACAGTACTGAATAAACAAAATCTGTAATGACCATCCTGCGAGGTTTACAACAGTAGTTTAACCTTTTCATTACCTTAAGTCGAATTATGATCTGAAATTTGATTTTACACTTGCACCTGTAGAACTGCATCAATTAATTCACTCACCTACTTTATGGTTATATTTACAACCAATAGCACGACATATTAATGTCATCAGCTGATCTCCAAGAATTTGTTGATTGAATCAAAGGTAGTTTTAAAAGCGGGGTAGCAGGCTATAAATCCCAAATGCGGTGACACAGTTTTGCGGTTTTTGCGCAATCACGACTGGCAACTCATTCATCTTGTGTTTCTTTCTGTGTTACATACCTGATAATACGGGCCGCCGGTCAGGTGAAAGAGCCAGAAACATGAAGGCACACAATGTTCCTTCACGTTATATATGAAGACCCGTCCTTCTATAGATTGAATAGAGGGTGGAGCTAAAGCTGAACACGTTGAAGACCATGTGGACGTGCAGACCCTCACTGTTGACTGATGATTGTGTGTTTAGAACACAACCTGCACGTTTCCCTCGTCACAAGAGTTGTTGCTTTTTTAAATTTCAGACGCGTTTGGAACGTTGTTGACCAGTTCTGATTGATTTTCTTTCAATAATTAACAACTGTGTTGGAAAAGAACTGTTTTGTCAATAAAGCATGATGCATACTCACCGTGTTATCATCTCACTTGGCATTTACGTGCAATTTTGACTGTAGTTTCCAGTTTGTTTGTGTTTGTCCTTCCTTATCAGGTTCCTCTCAGGAAAGCCGAAAAAGTGTGTTTATACTGTAAAAACTCTCGATGCACCTTTTTTTACTGATCAAAATTTTTAGACCTTAAACAATTGGAATTTCATCAATGAATGCACAAGTTAACCGCTTAGTTAAATCAGTCTAGTCTACTGTGGTTATGCTTTTAATTTGCATTAAATTAGCAGGTCAGTTAGTTAAATTGCCATGTTTCAAAACTGTTTAAGATGAGAAATGTATGTTCTGTTGTTAAATTCATTCATAAATGATCACAACAACTTCTGCGTGTTTGCAAACACCCGTTTGCTTCTTACAAGGCCAAGAATACAAAAGTGTCAAATCACTCTGATATTCACTACGGGGTCTTAACAAGACATACCTGTCTTGCAACTTTTAAGGATGATATTTAGAAAGGTAATCTCTTGGTATTCCTATTTATAGGAAATATTCGAACCAAATTCCTACCTGCGTTTACAAATGCTGCTTTCAGGTTAGTTTTGTGTCGCACCACATACAGAACTGAAATGGCACCTTATGATCTGGTTATTTTTAAAACTTTGTAAACATTTCTTTTAATGAGAGTCATCAGCTCAAGGAATGTGTAGGCCTTACGTGTCTTCTAGTAATGCAATGCAGAGTAAGGATTTTTCAAGGAACACATTCTCACTCTCATGGAAAATATCATCACATAGGACATAAAACAAGTTATAAACCAACTGTGTTTGGCAAATTCAGGTGTTTCTGAGATTAAAACCTTTATTTGATCCCATACTGTTGCTTGACAAATAGAGCCACCTGGCGGATAGTGATTGAATTACAGTTTGAATTGGTTTCGCTCATTAATTACACGGCAGCGACATCTAGCGAGAATACAATGCAACTACAACAACAATATTTAAATGTTTTTAAAGTTTTATACTGAAAATAAATATGCATTCTGATTTATTACTGGTAATTGCCAGAACAATTTATTGCATTTGCTTATGTGATATGAGATCACTGGATAAAGATTTATCATAATATATTAGTAATACATAGTAATATATAGTAGTCAACATTTGAAGAGAATCAAAACCTTTCAACAAAGTTGTCCTAAAACCAAAACAATACCCGTTCTTGTCTTAGGACAACTAATGAAGTTTTTTGATCCACTTCAAGTGTTAACTACTATTTATATATAAAGAGTTCAGATGCAAAAGCCTCTTAATCCATCTGACGTATTTCTTTAAAATGAGCATTTCTTTCTGGCTACTTTGTATAGGTTTCTATGTAAATACTGGTACTTCTGATTGGGCTAAGGCTGGAATTTAGCAAGTTTGAAGTAAAAGTATATGATGAACGTATAATATGTGACCCTGGACCACAAAACCAGTCATAAATGTCTGAATAAATAAACTTTCCATTGATGTATGGTTTGTTAGGATAGGACAATATTTAACCGAGATGCAACTATTTGAAAGTCTGGAATCTGAGGGTGCAAAAAAAATCAAAATATTGAGAAAATCACCTTTAAAGTTGTCCAAATTAAGTTCTTAGCAATGCATATTACTAATCAAAAATTAAGTTTTGATGTATTTACAGTAGGAATTTTACAAAATATCTTAATGGAACATGAACTTTATTTAATTTCCTAATGATTTTTGCCATAAAAGGAAAATCAATAATTTTGAGCCATACAATGTATTTTTGGCTATTGCTACAAATAGACCCCAGCGACTTAAGACTGGTTTTGTGGCCCAGGGTCACATGCGTCAGAAGCATATACTCAGTATCATTATCTCATTTTTGACCGAGATGGCTTTTAGCTGGTTTTGCATTTGAACTCTACATATATATACATATATGTGTATGTGTGTATCTATGTATAGACCTATATATCTACATATTTATATAAAGACAACAACAACAAAGATGTTTTATTTTTTTCTGGACAGTTTATTTTTTTTTATTCAAAACCATTTAAAACAAAGCATTTTAAGAGTCACTGAATATCCTTCCACGGTTGCAGAACATAACTTAATAAACAAGACAAGCTCAGAACACACAGCTCTAAAGAAATTGAAGGTTCACATTGTAAATTTAATCAACATTGTTGCCTTATTTACTTTTTTTTTTTTAGTCCTAGTGACAATTTCATTGTAACTTCCTTTAAAAAAATAAAAATGAAAACACAGTATTTGTATGTTTAAATGCTAACAACATGGTGAAAACCCTTCTGAAAACATTTTAGAAACACTCTTAAGCTGCCTTTTGAGAATGTTTGGTGTTTAAAATCCAAAGATAAACCAAGAAAGATAGAAAGATAGATAGATAGATAAAGCAATAAAACAAACTTTAGGACAATATTCTTGCGTTTCGCCAACAGATCTAGCAAGGGCAAACTGTTTTGGCAAGATATAGACGGCTTGATTAAAAAAATGGGATACAAATGGATATGAATGAAATATAGTAACTCCTGTCAAATCAATCAGTACATAAAAAGCAAGTCAACAAGTCAACTATAAATGTTATTCTTAATATAAAACTTGGTAAAAAATAGTTATTTCAAACTGTACAGTCACCAAGTACATAGAAGGATCAGACACTCATTAGCTTCTCATTTGGCGTCGCCAGTAGCGTCAACCTTCTGTGCCTAGAAGAAAGTGATAAAAAAAAAAAATATATATATATATATATATATATATGTCAGTTCAACAGTGATTTGGTTGAGCAATTACCAAACTTTACATGCTCCAGTAATTAGTTGCTGTGCTAGAACAGATACAGTCAACAAAAAGCAGAAGTGAACCACTCGAGAGTCTTATTTTTTATTTATTTTAACTTTAATCTATTTGATTTGAACTTTTCAGACAACGCTTTTCAGACCTGGTCTGCCTTGGCGTCTCCATTTTCAGCAGGGTTGCTGCCCTTCTTCCCCTTGGCTGGCTTCTGTGTAAACGATGACACGAAATATGATTGAAAATGAAATAATAACTTCGCGGTTTGATGGTTAACAAGTGGTCGAAACCTTCCGTCTTCAATGGAACAAAATTCAGCGACTAAATTATCATATAATACTACTGCAAAGCTTTACATCCTTACCTTGGCGGCGGGTTTCTTGGGCTTTGGTTCAGGTTTAGGAGGAGCTGGTTTCTGTAATTCAATTTAGAGACGAATTAGACAAAAAATAAAACTTCAAGACTGATAGCGAATAATTTACTGACTAGATCCAAAAATGACACTTACAGCAGACAACCTCGCGGAGCGTCTTGTTGGCTGCAAAAAAAATACAGAATATCAATCAATCAATGATGTAAACAAATAAGATTGGAGGAAACCTATATAAAATTTATTTTAATATATTTCACTTAAAAAAGTTACTTGGCTACTACAGTGAATGTGTCTACAATGGTTTATGTAAATTAATGTAAGCATAAAAAAAAGGTCATTATTTATCAAGCACAAGCATAATAAATTAATTTGTCAATTTAATTTGTGATTTACACAGAAATATGAAGAAAATTCTGATTGAGTTTCATAAGGCTTGCAACATGATTTAAGCAAAATACATACATAAATAAAAATATATAAGACGGTAAAATATATGTAAATACATAAATATAATAATTATTTATTTTAAAAAAATAATCAATATAAATGGACAAACCTCCTCCTTGCCTTTGGCGGCCTTCTCACCATCAATCTGTAAAAAACAAAACACGAAAGCGTTTCAGAAATCGAAAAAATATGTAACGTTATGTTAAAAAAAAAATAATAAACACACCACATTAGTCGAAAAAAAAAAAAAAATAAATAAATAAATAAAATAGAACGTTCTTTGTAACAGTTTGCCCGCGTTACGTCACAGACGATAAGCCGCAGTTCTTTTTCATAACGGATGACTTTATTTCTGCAGTGTCTTCCCGCGCATATTCAAATTCAAATCCGGGCTGTCAGTGCGCGCGGGCAAGACGGCTTCCTTTTGTTTGGCTGCATCACTACGCGCCTTTTAAAACGACTGAGGGGCGATTCTCAGCATACAGTTCCTTTGTTTTTCTCACGAAAATACTGTAAACCGCACAAAAGCACGTTTGAATGATGAAATAAGATGTAAAAATAGCATTTGCACGCATTTACACTAGTAAAGCGCCGTCTTTAGAAGACACAGGTGCTGTAAAGATGGCAGCTTGACGTTTCGAGTAGGCGTAATGCACATCAACAATGACAGGAGCAGCTTAAGTGACACGATAAAAGAGTATAACACAAATTATGGTTAATAAATTGGACCTTAAGACCGAAAATACACACGCATGCAATCTTATATCAAGCCAAAGTGATTAACTGCGAGCTTTTTCATGTGAACTTTAAACACAATTACTCATCCGCAGTGTTAAAATGATAATATCTTATTAAATTTAAAGGCTTCTGGTAATATTAGCTGTAGGGGTTCAACCAGCATCTTAAGATACTCAAGTTCCCTCCTTTTACATTATCAAGTGATCAGGCGGGTCTTACAGGATGTTACGGATTTGTTTTGCTCGAATAATTATCGAAATATTAATGCACATTAACAGGTTACAGTGTTTGACGGTTTAAAAATGCCTGTGTGATATTATTTTCAGGCAAACGTCGGGTTTTTTTGCTCATGTTTTCGTCACAGCGCGGTAAGATTGACAGTCCGCCTGACAGTGAATATGTAAAAATCGACTGTCCGCCATTATAAAACAACCACACGATCGTAGACGATAACAGCAACAAAAAAAAAAAAAAAAAAAACACAAGCACACATGCACAAATATCAAAATTCACTATTTTTTCAGAAAAGAAAAATATCACAGTGCATCCTTACCTTTCTTTTGGGCATCTTGACTGCAGAAAAACCCCGAAAAAATGTCGAAAAATCAGAATATCTGTGGAAACGTTGTGCTCTTGAGGAACGACACCCTGCACGCCTCTCACCGTCTCGCGTAAAATACAATAACGGCTGTATATGTTTTATTAAGTTTTTATATTGAAATTTAAGATAGAAACCGGTTTAAACCAGATTTTGCATATTCCGTGCAGTGATTGGCTGCGAGGGCGATCACGTATCGCTGGGCGTCGCTTATCTCTTAAAGCAACAATGACAGAATTCCCCGGTCAGGTTTCAGAGCTCAGACAGATGCTGCTGCTTGTCTTGGTAAGAACGGCGCCTCTGCTGGCCACATTGGAATTACACCGGGAATTTAATACAAATAAAAAAACGAACACTGACAAAACGTGATAGACTTAAGTTAGGACACGCATACGCGTTATTTATATAATTTTACACGTGTGTGTGTGTGTGTGTTTACATGTACACCTTTTTAAGAACAAGTAAAGTACGTTTTCGGAATGAATCGAATGGAACACAATACCGTCTCTAAATGTAAATATCTTTGTCTTCAAAGTTTGAAAATACAACTCCCAACAGATCTCCATTAGGGTTTAAATAATTTTACCATCAAGCACATTGCTTGAATAGCTCTGCTTCTAAACACTCTAGAATATGGAAACAACTTTTCCTGTACCTTTTGATCACACTGCAAGAAAAAAAAAAAAAAAAAAACGATGTTTTTCATCAGTATTTTGTCGTTTTCCAGCGCAAATGTGTAGATTTTTAATGTGTACTCATGTTTTGTCAGAAACTGAGCAAGTAAGTTTATGATTGAAACAAGAACAAATGTCCACTAATGACTTAAGAATAATTAACTTAATTTAAAGGAACATGTTTTTAGTTTTAATTATCCATTAACAGATATTTGTCCTTTTTACAAACATAAATTCACTTAATTTTGTTCACTTTCTCAGAAAACATGAGTGTGTGTGTTTATTTTGCATCTCAAGTAAATCTTGATTTAAGGATGTTTAGATTTTTGTATTGGGAAACAAGACCACAAAAACTGTTGTGGTCAATTTAATACCATTTCTATGCATTTGCTCTGATTTAAGACATTTTATGCCTTTGTGAAAGGGCAAATTAAGACCTTTCTAAGAGCTGCAGAAAGTAAATTCACACGCATTAAAAAATAAAGATAACAGATACACAATTACATTTATTTTTTCTATAATAATAATTTCACATACAAACCATGTTTTTAGGATCATGAGAAACAAATTCAGTCAAGCGTGTCCAAACTTTTGACTGCTACTATAATTCACCTTTATAACAAATTTAGTCAATTGAAAAAAAATATAGACTGAATATGCATTTATTATTTTTTATTTTTTTTGTGCCATGCATTAAAATATTTCCTTGTCTATATGATCTTGCATTGGGCAAAACTTGCTTAAAAGCCAGTAATATTTGATTTGTAAATTAATTGTTCTTGAGCTTTCAGTGAATTGGTCAAACCAGTCCATAAATCTGAGTTTGAATGATTAAAAAAAAACAATCCTGAAAAAGTAAAAGTGAGATCAATCAGATTTAGCCTATTGTATTCTCTGCCATTTCTAGTCTAAAAAAGAGCCCATGTGGTCAATCAATAATCTCATAAATCTACATACCCCTATTTATTTAGTTATATAAATATGATGTAAATTGGACCTGGTTGTTTTTGTTTTCTTTCATTATGTGTTATGATGAATATTCTGCATGTATTTTTTTCTTCTGATGCGTTTTTGTGATTTTTGTTTTTATTATCGTCGTTACAATTATTACTATCTGCTTTTTTGTTGTGATCCTGATTTGTAATATGCTTTTTGTGCGACTCACTGATTGCTGATCAATTAAGAATAATAAAAAAAAAAGAGTAAGATCAATCAGATTTAGCCTGTTGCATTTACAAGCATTTCTAGTCCCATGTTGTCTATCAAAGTGAATTTATTTGAAGATTTAAGATCATTTCTATTTCATTATCAAGCATACATATCCATTGCCCCATAAAACGGGGTAAAACATCCATCCAGATCTAAAGTATTTACAGATCAGTAAGTAAAAATGTGCAGTACTAAGCCACGACAGCCTGGCTGCTTAAATCACTGAAGAAAGTGTCTCTCTTGTGCTGAAGGGCGTTGAGAAAGCAGCGAACCCTCTCCTCTCGGCTGGCGGTGTAGTTTAATAGTTCTTTCTGTCGACTCTGGGCATCCATGGGCTTTCCATTCCCACGATGCTGCAGGAGCTCAGCCACACAGGAGCGATCCGCTTCCATCTGCTGAAGCGCTTGGTCTTCTCTGTGGAGATCTCGAGCTTTCTGCAACACACATATGTGCACCATCAGGACCACAGTGAAGTATATGTACACATGAATGTAACATCACTTGCGAGTTAAATAAAATTCTTGCTTATGCTTTTTGCAACTTTAAATAAAGTTCTGGACTTCCTAAAACAATGTTTTCAGGAAATAACTTAAGGAAACAATTGTAGCAACGTTTACAAAAACGTACTTGTAATTAAGCAACAACGGTACGTGCTGTAATACAATATCCTGTGTCTTCATTCTGAAATGTACATGTTTTTTAATAACAAGGTAATAGTAATCTAAAAAAACATATGATGCTAAAAATTGCATGGATTATTTCGTATTTGTATGCACAGAAGGACTGCTCACAAATAAAAATGCATATTTGTTATTAACCTTGTTCTAATGTTAATAAATGTGGCATGTCCCATTATAAATGTTTTTTAAAATTGATACTAATCACAAATGTAATCACAAATCAGTATATTAGAATGAAGGATCATGTGACACTGAAGGCTGGAGTAATGATGCTGAAAATTCTTTACGTCACAAAAATAAATTTTAATATATATTCAAATAGAAAATAGCTATTTAAAATTGTAATAATATTCACAATATTATTGTATTTTAATGTATTTTTGATTACATAAATGCAGTCCTTAAATGAGACCATAAAAACAGGATGACAAAAGAGGTATGGCATACCTGAAGAGATCGATAACTCAGCTGGTATTGCAAAACAGCTTCACATAGATTCCAGAAAGAATATTCCGGCCACAGGACTGACTGGAACACTAGACAGGAATATGAGGTCTGTGGAGTATAAGATAATGCAGGAATATGAAAAACATTCATCACTTTAAAGCTGCAAGGGAACGTACGTATTAAGAGCAATATGAGCTTAATGCACAATGGACAAGGCCAATATATATCCATAGGACCAGTGCAAGACTTTCAGCTGCCATTAGTGGGAACTGTTCCGCTCTTAAAGCAATAGTTCACCCAAAAATGAAAATTTGCTGAAAAATGTAGTCATTCTCAGGCTATTGAAGATGTAGATGAGTTCGTTTTTCTTCAGATTTGGAGAAATGTAGCATTGCATCACTTGCTCACTAATGGATCCTCTGCGTTGAATGGGTGCCGTCAGAATGAGAGTCCAAACAGCTGATAAAAACATCACAATAATGCACAAGTAATCCACACCACTCCAGTCCATCAGTTAACATCTTGTAAAACCCAAGATCTACATGTTTGTAAGAAACAAAAATCACTGAAATGTTTTTAACTTTAACCCTTTAACTGTCACTCCCATTTTTTAAAACAGACATAAAAATGCACTATCCAGAAAACATTTTGTAATATGATTTTGATGTACATTTTCCGTGGTAATGCAATGGCTGATTTTAAAATGCCTTTCAAAGAATAAATTTTGATATTTTAAGTTTTGAACTGATATATAATTTCTGATGATTTCTATTGCGTGATAGGGAAAAAGGCAACAAAGAAAGTCTCTTGTGACAAAGGTCAGAACTCATGTTATGATGTAGATTGCACTCTTGATATATATTAATCTATTACTTTTCCTACATAATTTCTTTCACAAAAATATGGTAAAATATCTATTTAGGAGTCTTAGACCTTTCCAGCGATGTATAGTTTGTCATGATTAGATTAGGATATATTTGTAATATGGTGAAGTCCCTGGGGGACGGTGATAGTTAAAGGGTTAAACTGTTGCTTCAAACTAAAATACGAGTCCATAATCCATAGTAATGCTTCGCTCTCCTGTTGTCCTTCACATCAAAACCCACCTCATATTTGTTTACAATTGTTTTAAACTGTTTTGTCTTATAAATGGTACTTAATCTATGCAGATTTCTCTCCTGATTCATACCAGATGACTTTTTCAGTGGAGGAAGCGTTATTGTCGATTTTGGACTTGTAGTTTAGCCTAAAGCAACTGTTTTAAAGTTAAAATGGCTTAATGATGGATTTGTTTATACAAACACACAACTTATGCCTCACAAGATGTGGTGATGATGGACTGGAGTGGTGTGAATTATTATGATGTTTTTTATCAGCTGTTTGGAGTCTCATTGTGACGGCACCCATTCACTGCAGAGAATCCATTGGTGAGCAAGTGATGGAATTCTACATTTCTCCAAATCTGATCGAGAAACAAACTCATCTACATCTTGGATGGCCTTTAAGCAAATTTTCATTTTTGGGTGAACCATTCCTTTAAATTAGTAGCTCACTTCCAGAACAAACAATTACAGATAATGTACTCACCCTCTTGTCATCCAAGATGTTCATGTCTTTCTTTCTTCAGTCATAAATAAATTATGTTTTTTGAGGAAAACTTTTTAGGATTTCTCTCCATATAATCGACTTCTGTTGTGCCCCCTGAGTCTGAAATTCCAAAATCCAGTTTAAATCCAGCTTCAAAGGGCTCTAAATGATCCCAGCTGAGGAATAAGGGTCTTGTCTAGTGAATAAGGGTCTTATCTAGTCTTGTCTAGGTTTGCATGAACTCTGTTGTTTCCGGTACAAGACAGTTAGGGTATGTTGAAAAACTTCCATCTCATTTTCTCCTCCAAATTCAAAATCGTCCTAAATCGCTGTAGAAGTACTGACCCAGTGTTTACAATGTGATCATTCAAAGAAGGTCAAAAACCCTTAACAAAAAAGATAAAACAGCGATGGAGAGCGATTTTGAAGTTGGAGGAGAAAATGAGATGGGAGTTTTTCGACATACCCTAACTGTATTGAACAGAGTTCACGCAGACCTAGACAAGATGTGCGTTTGAGGTGAAAAAAAGTATGCAAATTGTAAATTTTTAGAAAATAACAGATCGTTTCGCTAGATAAGACACTCTTTCCTCAGCTAGGATGATTTAGAGCCATTTGAAGCTGCATTTAAACTAAATTTTGGAAGTTCAAACTCAGCGGGCACAATAGAAGTCCATTATATGGACTCAAAAAAACATAATTTCCTAAGACTGAAGAACGAAAGACATGAACATCTTGGATGACAAGGGGGTGAGTACATTATCTGTAAATGGTAAGTGCTGTATTTGTATGGCAAGATATTGACTAAAGGGAATCTCTGTTACCTGCCACAGTAGGAAATCACTAAGACGCACTTCTCCAGACGTACGGATGAGCAGATCGGGGTTTGGAGAATTACTGCTATACAGACACTCACTGAGGAGCACCTCAGATACGTCACTGACCAATCACAGAGAGAGAGAATATTATAATTAATAATATTTTATAGGTAATTAAACAGCTGTTATTAGGAGCAAATCCTTCGTTTTCTCACATTATTTGAAAAGCATAGTTTACCTGGATTTTATCAGGCCCTGCTCTACTCCCCATGCCATTTCCTTCACTGCATTTGCGATTTCATGTCTTGAGGTATATGCAAAGCACACGTTCAGAAAACACCTGCATAATCAAACAAGAACATATGAAACAAATCAGATTTAAACTCATACACTACCATTCAAAGGTTTAGGGTTATCAAGCTTTTTTAATAAAGAAATGAATAATTCTATTTAGCAAATATGCATTAAAGGAGAAGTCCACTTTCAGAACAACAATTTACAGATAATCTACTCACCCCTTGTCATCCAAGATGTTCATGTCTTTCTTTCTTCAGTCATAAAGAAATTGTGTTTTTTGAGGAAAACATTTTTCTCCATATAATGGACGTCTATGGTGCCATAAGTTTGAACTTCCAAAATGCAGTTTAAATGCGGCTTCAAATGATTCCAAATGCGGTGGTAAACGATCCCAGCCGAGGAAGAAGGGTCTTATCTAGCGAAACGATCTGTTATTTTCATTAAAAAAAAAACACAATTTAAATACTTTTTAATCTCAAACGCTCGTCTTGTCTTACTCTCCCTGAACTCTGTGTATTCTGACTCAAGACAGTTAGGGTATGTCAAAAAACTCCAATCATATTTTCTCCCTCAACTTCCAAAATCATTTCAAAATCATCCTACATCGCTGCAGAAGTACCAACCCAGTCTTTGCATGTTCACATGCAAAGAAGATCAAACACCCTTAACAAAAAAGGGATATAGTGATATAGGACGATTTTGAAGTTGAGGGAGAACATGAGATGGGAGTTTTTCGACATACACTAACTGTCATGAACCGGAAAAAAAAGGTTAGGAAGAGCAAGACAAGACGAGCGTTTGACATTGAAAACTATATAAATTGTATTATTTTTATGAAAATAACTGATCATTTCACTAGATAAGACCCTTCTTCCTCGGCTGGGATCATTTGAAGCCGTATTTAAACTGCATTTTGGAAGTTCAAAATCGGGGCACCATATCAGTCCATTATATAGAGAAAAATCCTGAAATGTTTTCCTCAAAAAACACAATTGCTTTACAACTGAAGAAAGAAAGACGTGAACATCTTGGATGACAAGGGGGTGAGTACATTATCAGCAAATTGTGGTTCTGGAATGGACCTCTCCTTTAAATTGACAAAAAGTGACAGTAAAGAAGTTTCTTGAGCTGCAAATCAGTGTATTAGAATGATTTCTGAAGTATCATGTGACACTGGAGACTGGAAAATGATGCTGAAAAATCAGCTTTGCATCCCAGGAATAAATTATGTTTTATAACATATTCAAATAAAAAAAGTATTAATTATAAATAGTAATAATATTTCACATTATTTCTATTTTTACTGCATTTTTGATTAAATAAATGCAACCTTGGTAAGCAGAAGAGCCTTCCATTGAAAACATTTTAAAATATCTTACGGACCTCAAACTTTTAAACAGTATTGTAAATATTAGAGTGAAAAGTGTACAAACATTATATATATTTTGAAGAAAATCTGTACAATAGATGGTCAAACATTATAATGAAAGCTAATGCAGTGCTTACTTGTTGTGTGCTTTAGTTGCCACCACAGATTTGGCAATGAGCTGCTGCAGGTCTGTAGGCAGTAGAGTCAAATCTCCCAACACACGAATACACACACCATGCTTCTCAAGATTCTCCCTAGAAATTAGGACAAAGTCACATATAGATCGTATAGATATCTATTCAGCCAAAAGACAGACAAACTTGTGATCAGATGAAGGGGTGACTTACTGCTCCGTCAGCAGGCGGTTGAACTTCTGTCTGGCCAGCTCCATCAGACCATCCACCTCCTCTTTAGAGCGCTTGAAGTTCTCAATGCTGAATGCATATACAGTCACTTCATGAATGCCCAGGTTTAGGCACCAGCGAAGCGTCTATGTGAGTTTAAACAATGTATATTAAGAGACTGAGCATACATATACAATGTCATTGAACAAAAAGCAAGGATGCATTAAACTGATCCAAAGTGTCAATACAGACATTTATCATGTTATCAAATAAATGCTGTTCTTTTGAATTTTTTTATTCATCAAAGAATCTTGAAGAACTAAATGCATCAGGGTTTCCACTAAAATATTGATAGTATTCAGAAATGATTCTTGAGCAGCAAATTAGCAATAAGAATGATTTCTGAAGGATCATCTGACGCTGAAGACTGGAGTGATGATGCTGAAAATTCAGCTTTGATCATAGGAATGAATTACATTTTACAATATGAGCAGTTTATTTGCAAAAACAGATAACTCCGCTTTCATGTTTCAGAAGTTTTTTATGATGTTATCATGTTTTTATTGTATTTATTGTGTTAGTTAGCTGCATTTTGTGTTATTTTTACTTAACCGAAATAACCTAACTGCAGTATGATTGAGATTAATTGGAACGCACAATGAAAAAACATGATTTTTTAAAACTGTTAAAAATGAGATTATCAGAGAAACAGAGAAAAAGTGCAAATGAACATCGTATATTCACATAGAAAATAGCTTTTTCAATTGTAATAATATTTCAAAATTGTACTGTTTTTACTGTATTTCTGATCAAATAAATGTCGCTTTGGTGAGCAGAAGAGACTCTTACTGACCCCAAGCTTTTGAACAGTATACAATATCCAACATATAGTGTATTCAAATAGAAAACAGCTCTTAAATTGCAATAATCTTTCACAATATCACTGTTTTTACTGTATTTTGATCAAGTAAATGCTGCATTGGTGAGACTACATTCAAAAACAATATAAACACTTTACAGACACCAAATAATTAAATGACCAGTGAGCAGACACAAATTTCTGATATAAAATTAACATTAATTTTATATATCACTTATTCAAAATTCACTAAAATATTTGAAAACGTAGTTTATCCAGTTATATATCTGACAGAACTGACAGGTAAGGGAACGATTAACACTTGTCAAATTGGCCAAATAATCCACCTGCCTGGAATACTGTTCTGGCATTATCTGCACACTCACCTCTGCCAGTTTCTCAAAGCCCTGCGAGTGTCCCTCCTGCCTCTCCACATGCGTCTTTTCGGCAAAACGCCTATTACCATCCATGATAAAGGCCACATGTTTGGGCATAGGCCCTGCCTATAATAAAAACAAAAGAGTTTAATTAAGTCATTAAGGTATTAGATCATTATGTCAGTTCAGTCTACTGCACAAATCCTCTGAAAAGCACCTTCAGGATGTTGGCAGTGAGCCTTTCTAAAAGGGACAGTTCCCGCTCTCGAATCCACGACATGACAGTGCTTTCTGTGAAAAAAAGGAAAAGAGTTACTGCAACAGTATGTATATTAAAGGGAAGGATTTTTGAGAAATTGTTAAAAACACGTCTTGTACACAAGCATTTGAACCACAAACAGGCACTTCTTATAATCAAGCTTATTTATGCATTGCATATTTGCCTTTATAATAATCTTACTAAATCTTGAACTATTTATATGATTACATACAATTGCATGTGATTAAATATTATTACATTTATATGATTAAACGGTGTTGATGTCTATAGAGCAAGGTTGTTGGATCTAAACACTTATTATATACAAATATACACTTATATTTACTCATTACCCAAGAATAATTATAAAATCTTTAATAACTGACAGAAACAAAATGTGTAATATCACTAAACCTGAATATGAGATTATTTGTGTATTGTATCAAAATGAAAGCATGAATAGGAAAATATATCGCAGACAATTCACAACCATTTTTCCAAGTAAATTTTACAAACCTAAAAACACTGACAACTTTTACTACATCTGTAAATTAACATATTAAATTCATCTGAATGAAATACATGTGATTAATATTATTATGACATAACCGGTTCGTGCATGGAAGGCACGAAAGCGCGACTACTACCTTAAACATCACTTCATTACTTAGTAATCACATTCATTAAAAGGAGGCTTTCATTCAAACAAATCAAAATCAGCTTGATTTAAAGAGTTAATACGCTGTTCTTTAAGAAATCATA